>NW_026974214.1:0-115230 GCF_037042905.1 Lytechinus pictus | reverse complement strand
TCTATTGTTATATTATGTACACATTTCATATTTTTACGATGTTTATTTATGCTTATCTATGAAAACTTGTAGGCCTATTGTATAATATTATTGTTTGTATTGAATTGTTGATTTTTTGAAAATGTGAAATGTTGATGTGCATAAACCTTGAACCCTGAACTCCGATAATATTTTTGGGGGGATTCCCTTATATTGACTTTCATTTAAAAAAAGCTCATCTTGAAAAACAACAATAAATATTTAATCACCTCGCTGGTTTAAGTTCATATGCGAACTTCCGTCAATAATAGGAGAGGGAAAAAGGCACTCAAAAAAATTATATTTGTTCAAAATAAATTGGTCAATTTAAATCCTGTTCCGTTTTCAAACAAAACACAATTAAAAAAAGGAAATCTCCAGAAACATGACAAAGTTTCATCTATTCAAATCAATCAGGAAACTACTGACCGAGTTCAAAAGGCCTATATAGGCCCATTAGTGGGAGATTTTTTCTTATTTATTCATTTAAATTCTTTATTTTATTTAGATTTATAGATATGAATCAGATAGGCATGCAGATAATGCATATGGGCCTACCATAAAATATATGTATCATTAGGCTCATAAGTTATCAAATATAGGCCTAATTACACATCTATTTCCATCATTCCAATTAAATTATCCCTAAATCATGTAAATGTCATACTCTGAGTAAATAATTTTGGTAATCATCAAAATATGAATACGCCACATAAAAAAACAGTATTACGATCGATAATAGCCTAGAAGACATGCCAGCCTGCCAGGGGCCGCGGAACCGGGGGAGGGGCTTCACCCCAGAACAAAAAAAAACTATCCCTATATCTCTAAGTTGTTTGTACGTCGGTATTTAGTGATAAACATCGAAGTCTCATTTTTTAGCATTGATGACCCTACGATTCGTTATAGAGCAAGATAATTTTTGTAAAACTTTTTCCCAAACACTTTGGGCCGGGACAATGATTACAATTAAATCTCGAAATATTTTTGGTGAACAGTGACAAACTCTTTTGATCATCTTTCAACATTTCTGAAAACGTCAGCTTATCTGCCTGCTCCATGATAAATCGTTGACGACCGAGGGGCTTTTATTTGCCGTCACCCTCAGCTAAAGGGAGAGAGAGGGGGGAGATAGAGAAGAAATCATAGGAGTAGTGAGAGAGGAAAATGTAAAAGAGTATAAAGAAGAAAAAATGGCCGCGTCGCAAAAAAGACAACGGAAGAGGTATCAATCAAGGCCGGAATAGGAAAATAATGAAATGAAAAAAAAAAGATTAAGAGGAAGGAAAATAAAAGGAAGAAGACAAGACGAAAATGAGAGTTGGGGGACCGACAAGTACCTGTCCCCTTCATTTAGAACAAAATAACTATTCAGCCTGCGCTTCGCACCCGCATTGCCCGTTTGTTTCATTATTCATGTCTTGTTTTCAAGTCATTCTCGGTTTGTAACATAAAACATCATTACAAAAGTGCTTAAAATGTCTCGTTTTTTCTCTGAATCAGGGGCGGAAATCTCTCCCAAAAAGTAGGGGGGGGGGGCAAGGGGCTGGAAAATTTGACAAGCAAAAAATTATGAATTATGACCTGAAATAAATTCAGACATTCCTACATTGTTTACACTTAATTTTCATCTCATATTAAATTAACGAGTTGAATTAGAAGAGTAATCAGGCGTTACCGTGGCAACATACCATTATCATGCATTCAAATGAACTTATATCCATGCAGAACACTCTGTTGTTTTCGATATTTAATTCAAACGAATTGGTCAAACCTATATAGATTTTGGCATTTTCATTGTAATTTTCCACCATTCATCTTTTCCCACCATAATGTTGATTTATGATGGCAATTCAATAAATGCCCCCAACGTCATTGGCCAAAGTTCCGTCATTGACCTTTGACCGTGGCATGACCTGAAACTCACTATAGGATTTTCACTGACTCCCTTATTTCGAAGTTTCATGATAGCTATAAAAACCTGTAGGCCTATTTCAAACTTATGATTACATTTCACAAACTTATCCTGTTTTAAGATTTCAATGTTTACGACGCCGCCCGCGCGGCGCCGTCGGAAAAAGCGGCGCCCTGCATGTCTCTGCAGGCAATCAAGACAATTGTATTTTTCTGCGGGAAAGGTAAGCCGTTACCATGGCAATGTATCTTTTGCAAATACTTTGATGACTTGATAGGCCTATATCTAGAAATTGAATTTGGAAGGCTTAAGAATGATAGATTGGACCATTTAAATTGACAGGGTAATGTGCCATATATATAGGATCAACTTTTTAAAAAAACATATTAATCAGTTGCCATGGCAACGGCGGAAGGAGGCATTTATGAAACTGGCAACAAGCGGATTCATGTTCAGCACCATCAAAATAGAGGAAATGACACAAAAAATCAGATTCTAAAGAAAAGTCTACTTGAAAAATTATGACAATTCCGTTTAGGCCCTATACTCTTACAATGATTATCATACACAATCAGGGTGAGCGGAGTTAGGGCAGGCTGCTATCTCAAGGTATGCCCTCGCTAATTCATTCACACAACAAATATTCATTCTGGAGAATTTGTCATGACGACAGGGGCGTAGACAACGGGGGGGATGAGGGGGATGCATCCCCCCCACCTCACAAGGTGGGGGGATGGCATGTACAATCATCCCCCCCAGGTTTTGGGGAATAATAGTAATAATAATAATGATAACAATTATAATATTAATAATAATAATAATTATGATGATAATAATAATCCTCATCATTATTGTAATTGTGTTTATTGTTATTAGCCGCATTCACACGGTGAAAGCCAATTCAGACGGTAAAAAAAAGAAAATCTTACAAGTATTTTGTGGTTATCTTGTGGTTTGGAAACCACAAGATAACCACAAGATTAATCGCGCATATTTTGCAGTGCGCGCAATCTCGTGGTGTGGAAACCAAAAGATAACCACGAGTTTTGTGTGTTCAAATGGGGCAAACCACGTGTTATAGGCATTATACATTGTGTGCAAAATGCATCAGCGCAATCTAAAACAGAATAGAAAATGAATGTGATACAACAGTATACATAATAATTCGTGACAGAGAGTACCATACTACTATCTTTATAACAAGTATTATTCAAACAAACATATATAATTATGTATAATCATGAATTGTTCAACTTCATGCTCCCACTATATGACTATTGTTACACTAATACTGATATCAGGACTGACTGGTATACATTAGTTTGTTGTCTTTTCTGTATTGTTAACTATTTATTTATTTTTGTTTTATTTAAGATGCACTTTGTTTTGTATTCATTTAAAGTATGTTGATTGATGCATGAAGACATAAGTTTGAAATGTTTAAAGAAGTTTGTTTCATGTAAAGCGCAGTGTGAATTTACCCTGTCTTGAAATGCGAGATAAAAGGAACCTATTAGTATTAGCATTATTATTTGTATTAGTATTATTTTTTATTTGTATTATTATTATTATTATTATTATTATTATTATTATTATTATTATTATTATTATTATTATTATTATTATTATTACTATTATAAGACTGAGATTAAATAGAAGTAAATAATGCCCTAATTTGAAACGATGCAATGCCGTTATGGTTCCGATTTCTTCACAAACTTACAAAGCAGTATTGTTACTCCATGGATCATAGTGATACTGTTTATGTTTTTTGTATCTGTATGTTAATGAGCCGCCAGCCAATATCCATCTATGGATACTATGCCTGTTTCTTTGAGGTAAAAAAAGGCATAGTATGTACGTATTCATTATGCTTTATAATGAACAGACATATTGTTATTTGTTTGTTGTTTATGTGTTCTATTCACAAATGGCCACAGAGGCTGTTTTCATTCATAACCACATACCCATATCAAGACAACAAAGACTATACCTGCGTGTACACAGTTGACATTGTGTTTTTTTTCTGAAGAGGTGTAGCAGCAAAATTCACAGAGATAAATAAATACGTAGTGTGGTTCAATATGCAATACTATGTGTCAGTCCATTCTGTATTCGTATGCCACGGTGTGTAGATCTTGTCGATGTATGTCTGTCCATTCAAGGCGTAGTATGTGTGTGGTGCGCGCACCCGTGTGTGTGTGTGTGTGTGTGGGTGTGTGTGTGCGTCCGCGCTTGTGTGTGTTATTTTACCTCATTAAGTATGCATCAGATTGCACGATTTCAAGTTCAAAATTGCAAAAGCTCCCTACCGTGGGAGGGGGACACCCCCCTCCCACACCCTCCCCCCGCTCGGTCGCTTCGCTCCCTCGCTCGGGCGCTTCGCGCCCTCACTAGCGTTGGCAGCCCAGTCATCCCCCCCAGGTGTACGAACCTGTCTACGCCACTGCATGACGACATATCAGGACCTCCCGCACCTGCGACTCTCACATTTTCATTCATCAGATAAGAATATAACATTTTCACTGTTTTTATGAGTTTTTAAAGTGTTTGACAAAAACCTTAATTTGGTGCAGTTGCGGTGGAGTTGATCGAAGTTCAAACAGTTATCGGGTTACTTTACATTTAAAGCAGTATTTCACGATGATTTATTAAGGGATTGATTTTATTTTTCCACACTTTGTTTTTTCATGTAATGGTCTCCTCTTGGGTGCTTAATTATGCGAGTATACTAAACAATAAGGAATTTGGGACGAATTTAAAATGATAATCATAATAAGCAGCGTGCGCATCGCGCTTGTGAGGGTGAGCGAGAATTGGGCAGCGTACGGTATAGCTAGCTAGTGGTGGTGTATGTCATAATTCGTGCATGAGTAAGTTAACTCTGGTGTTTCAAGCAGTAAATTGCCAATTGGTTTGCACTTTTGAACCCTTTTGAAAGAAAAAATATGATATTATACTTATGTATTTGTATATGGGTGCATTAATGTTTAGGTATATTATGTATGTGTATGTATATTGTAATTTTTGTATGCATTTATGTATCTCGTATCTAACATTTCATCCAAGATTGGTATTTTTCTTCTGTTTTTTCCCTTTGTATTTTTTTTTAATTTGAATACCTCGTTGTTACTATGTTATATTTATGTTGTATTATTATTTTTTTCTTATGTTTCTTTGTTTTTGATGATGATCCTTAAATGTCAGGATTTTATATCAATAAACTTTTGAATTTGAATTTGAATTTGAATTTGAATTGCATGCATGCTCTTGGGGGGGGGGGGGCTCCCTCCCCATTTTTTCTTTAGTTTCCTAACAAGTGGAATTCTTCTCAAATTTGACGATTACTGGGTATATTTTAGCCACGAAGAGGGTTTATACATTAATTACATAATGGGCTGACATAAAACGTCGAGATAAGACCTAGAACAATATGGAGATGGATATGGCGTGCACCTGTGCCTCCCAGGCATACGGCCGACGCCAAACAAATAATAATAATGAAAAGGTTTGATGCCGGGGGGAACTTACATTGACGAGTTGATGCCATGCGCGACCCCAAAAACACGTAAAGAGGATGTCTTTTTCAAGATAACGCATATAAGGCACTGGCGTAAATCCGTGTTGATGTGTGGGGGGGATGACTGAAATATTTTGGCTTTTTTTTTGCAGTCATGTTTTTAGATATGCAAGGAATTGTCTTGATATGTACCGTGGGTCACGGCATTGGGGAGGGGGCCCGGCACCAGCAAAATGTTTGAATCACTGAGTGAGCGCGCTCAGTTGCCAGTTATTCTGACCTAATAGAGACATTTTCTGGACAATGTCATTAAACGGATATGCATCTCACTGATCAAATAATGCGAGCGCGAAGCGCGAGCTGAATTTTTTTTATATTCACACCTAAAAAGAGACATTATAATCAAATTTGTGTAATCATGATAGGTACCTGTCTCGCTAAACAATACGAGCGCGAAGCGCGAGCTGAAGTTTTCGTATATTTTTACCCCAAACAGCGAGATTTTGAGGAATATATTTTAGGAATCCATTAAGAGTATGCATATCTCACCATAGTCATCTAATGCGAGTGCCAAGCGCTTGCTGGTTTATAAGAATTACATCTGAACACATGAAACACTTTTTGTAGTCATTGCAATCATGATTATCATACGCATCTCACTAATCAAATATTGCGAGCGCGAAGCGCGAGCTGAAAATTTAGATAATTCAGACCTGAAGTGGGGCATTCTAAGGTTTCTTTGTAGGAATTAACTAGGACCATCCGCAATTCAATATCCAAATGATGCGAGCGCGAAGCGCGAGCTGAAAATTTTTGATATTCAGATCAGAAGGGACATTTTAAGGACTGATTTTAGGAATTCATGAAGAGCAGACATATTTCACCAATCCACTAATGCGAACGTAATCACGGACAGGAAATGTTTCATATATAAGAAGACCTTAACATGGGGCAATCAATTTTTGAGTCATGAAAAAGAAGCATATGTCACTACATAAAACAATGATAACTCAAGTGCTAGGAAATATATTTTGTTTATATTGACTTGAAAACGGGATGTTTCAGTACAACAGGATTATATATCTCGTTAGCAGACAATACAAGCACCAGGAACAATGAAGACGTAGGCCCTGGGCAAATTATGTTTCATGAAGTTATGATAAAAAAAATTCTTATGTAATGCAACATAACATAATTATAATATAACATTATAATGAATAATATTTTCTTCTTTCCCACTATACGCTTCTCTTCCTTTCTCCCTCTTTTCTCCTTTTCCCCGTTTTTTTTTTTGGTCAGCCGATTGGGAGGGCACGTGCCCCCCATGCCCCCCCCCCCGTAGTTACGCCACTGTATATCCATATGGCAAATACCCCTCCAATATTATCATCTTTTTTACCCCATGATGGTTTAATGGTTTTATTAGAGATTACATTAAAAAAAAATTGACATTCCATCTTAATCCCTTCCCAAAGACACCAACATTGATGAATCGGAAGAAACGGGAGTTTCTCTTCAATGTTATGATAAGGACAGAAGTATTTCGTTTGGAAATGGTGAACTGGCTCTTTATTTGCATGTTATGATTCAATAATATTGTTTTATTTGTTAAGCGGTATTTCAGGAAGAATTTTCACCAATAAAACAATTGTCTCTTGTGATGTTTTTTGTTTCATTTCTTTCGTAAAAAGTGGGGGGATGTTTGTACAGGCCATCCCCCCTCCTCGAAAAGTGGGGGGGATATATCCCCCCCATCCCCCCCGGGATTTACGCCAGTGATATAAGGGTGTCAAAAACAAGTCTATTTCGCTAGGAAAGCTACGTGTTAAGGGTCAAATTTGTGAGAGTATAAAATTTTTATACAGGATGTACTTTTTGCCCCAACAGTATACTTGTTTAGAGTCCGATTTGCGCGAGGTGTGGGAGCTAGGTGGGGCCGTATACCAAACCCATGCAGTGATAGGTAAAGGTAAAACCGACGTCTGTGATATATACATAACAATTAAACTATCGCTGTACTTGTGTAGGGGTCCAATTCAGGGAATACTTGCCAAGGGTATCTTTTTGTTTCCAATACTTGTTCAGGGTAGGGTTTCACACGCCAATACTTGTTAAGGGGTGCATTTTTAGAATATGGAAAATACTTAATTGTTTAGGGTGCTTTTCGAGACCCTATGGTCGCGCATGGTATCCACTCGTCAATGGAAGTGCCCTTCGATCCCCCGGGGTTTGATGAAACAAGCCGCAAAGAAGAATATGAAAGGTTTACCAAACGAACTCAATTCTCACAACTTATCGCAAGGGGGAAATCCCTCAAAAAAGTTCTTTATGAGCGGTGATAAATTTCTAAGGGTGCCATCATCATATATAAAAGTGCCCGGTAAAAGTGTTAAAGTGGTAACATTGGAAAGCATGCATATTCCTCGATCTTTACAATCATGTGTCATTTGTAATGCTAAATCATGGAATGCGTAGACATGATATGCAGCCAATGTAAAAAAAATGAAATGTTGCAAAATTCGTCTTTTCCAATACCCGCCCCCACTCAGTGTTATTTAGGATACGCCTATATGCTCGTTCCCTCCATTTGAAAGCATCCCCTATATCATGTCTGCCAAAATTTCTGAACCCCCTTTAGCGGGATTTCCCCCGGTTTTTCCTGCCTGAGACCCCCCTAAATCCGGAACACTGCTCAATGTACCCCCTATATCAGGTGAGCTCTCATTCCAACCCCGACTATATCTCAGGACAGACTGCCCCCCCCCCCCCCATCCTCTCTAATTCATTAGCTCTCATTACAGTAGATGTTCCCTGATGTTATGTTGGAGGACAAAACAATAGCAAAACCATGAAAACAATGACTTTTCATAGTCTGATGCACAGGTTTTTATTGTTTGTCCTCCAATATGGCTGCTTGTGGAAACCCTTTATACCTTATATGAAAGATTTCTAAATTTCTCAAGAGTCCAAAGAGAGATCGAGAGAGAGAAAATAAACACCCCCTTTTTAAAGAAATCTGCGGGTGAAAAGTCAAATATATATACCCCCTTTTTTCACAATTCGCGGGCCAGACTTGTCCCGCGAAAAAGTACCCCTTTACCGCACATTTTGGGAACACGCATGCGGTCCGAAGGGGGGGGGGGGGCGCCAATAGCAAATTTCCAATTGTTTCGAGGATGTACCGAGTTTGAATGATGCATTGATGCCTGAAAATCCACACATTGCCTTGTATTCTCATTTGCGCAATGGATTGAATGTGTTTGGAATAATTTGAACCTTGTCATTTCAAAAAGTTTTAGGATTTTGAATTAAAAAAGGAAGAAAGATGTTAGTTTCATTGTTACTGAAATCTTTCACTCCAAGCAACACCTTGACATTCACCGTCACCCGCCTGCATGGTCAAAATTTTATGGAAATTGAGACTCTGTTTATATTTTACAACATTCCACTTCTGATATTTTCCTATATTCAGGGTAACTGCACATACCATGATTTCATAATCACAACAGATGGTACATCATTGTAAAAAGGTATAATCAGGCTTGTCAATGATACCTGTTTCATTTTTTATACCTCGGTAACAAAAAATATATCATCCCTCAAAATTGATCGAGTTGCAGAACCTTTTTGAGGGGTTTATAACGCCTAATTAGAATACATCATTCATTAAAATTGCTAAGTAGCACTGTAAGTTGAGCTGCTGACATACACAAAATAACGGCATTAATTATAGCGCTTCATTTCCCCCTATAGTTTATAGTATTCGCCGATTTCTGTTTTTATGCATGCTTATCAATATTCTATTCAAATTTTAGAATGCGTCAAATTTAATTATATGTCTGTATATAGGGCCCCCTGGAGAGGCCCTGTGTAATCTGTGAATGTATTGCCAGCTATACCTCCCTGCCAGTGGAGGATATACTCGATAAACGAATCAGGCCTGGAATCAATCAACTTACTAATAAGTAAAAAAAAAAAAAGTCATGGATAAGCCCAATTTATCTTGGGCGGTTGGGCCCCACAATGCCTCCCCATAAAATTCGATGAAGAGAAATTGTCAAAGAATATGGAACATATACTATTTACTATTGAATTATCTATCGAAATATGATTATATCAATTATGGTCACTATTGATCTTGAGGTATACATTTTTCCTTCAAAATTCTATGCTATGAGGGAAAAACTTAACATCCGTTTATTTATATTTCTCATAAACTATATATATATATATATATATATGCTCTTGGGGCTCTTTTGTCCGTTAAGGGTTTTCAATAGGTGGGTCAAGGATTTTGCAAAAAAGGGGGGTTTTCAGCAAAAATTGAAGGTCATTTGGTCAACGTTAAGTTGACAGGCCCCTCCCCAAAAATAGAAAAAGAAAAAAAGGTCCTCACTTGTGTATGAATGACACATTTCCATTTAAATTATTTGCTGACTTTCAAGGGGGGGGGGGCACACCTGGCAAGAACGGCATATTAACATTATATTTTTTAAGTATGGCTCTCAAGGGGGGGGGGCACGGGCCGGATGTGCCCCCCTGGATCATGGGGGGGGGCGGGAGTCGGCCCAGCGCCAAAAGTCCCTCTTTTATACGTCAGTACGTGTCGTATACACCTCGCTGATCTTATATATTACCAATAATCGACACCATAACGTTAATTGCTGCACGGAACAAAATTGATTGTCACCAGATATTAGACAAAAATATCATGGCAGAGCAAAGCGAGCGAGACATCAATAAAGTGGAGAATCCAGCCCATTGGAAGGGAGATGAGCCACGCATGAAATACCTCAGAGGAGTCATGTTCCCTCGGAAAGAAACAATACCACCCAACACCACCAACACTATAATAACAATAATACCATCAACATCAACATAAAATATCGTAGTACAACAAACTGTTGATCATGCATGTCTTGCATGACGATTTGGGGGCGAGAGCTACGACCCTTCTCGAAAGGATAGGGTGCTGTACAAAATATGAAAATTCGAGGGGGGGGGGTGCATATGTAGCAATTGATTATACGCGCCCCTCTAATTTCTGAATCCATGTGCTTTCAATAATCGCAAAAGAAAGAGCTTAATTAGTGCAGTGGGTAAATTATAACTAACAAAGAATGAACCCACATCCGTTCTCCTTCAGTTCAGCCTCCTAATTTTTCAATGAACGCGAACAAAAATATACAAATGACAACCTTATTGTGATTTTTGCATGTTTAGTCCCCTCCCTCCCGTCGTAGCTTGGCCTTCACTATTAACCTTCAAACCATTCCTTAATTGACCCGACCATGATTCAATTCAATTCAATTCAATTTATTTTCATTCTTCAACATAATACAAATAATTACATGATAAATCAATTCAATTCAAATAAAAGCATGAACAAAATTCAACATTGAATAAATAATATACATATTCAATTCAGTGATTCAAATATAAATTAACATGCATGTCAAATTTAAATCAATATAATCAATATAATTAAATATAATTAAATCAATATAATCATATATCATGAGAAGAATGGAGGGGTCCACTGAAAAGCAAAGCTTGTAAAATGTGAACCCCTCAAAAAGTTAGGATAGAAAAAATATTAAAATATACGTAAAGGAATACATGAAGATAACGAAAGGGGCAAAAAAAATCTTATATACAGGATTGTGAAATTCAGAGACAAAAGACAATACACGACACAACACAACACAGGACGGTACATGAGGGTGGACAATAGTACGATGACAACTGCCTAGAATATAGAAAGAAAAATAGAGATAGGGAGAGGGATGCAAAGCTAATCTGCTGCATATATATTATGTCTACACATACATACACATCATGTACATATATATACACATATATATATATATATATACATACAAATACACACGCACACCTACACACACACATACATACGGACATACACACATATACATATACAATATAAAAAGTAGAATATAATGTATAGACAAGCTATAACTTTTGTATGTCTAATTGGAAAAAATATGTCATGTTCTGTATAAACATAGATGATAGACTAGCAATAAGGCAAAATTTTAGTTTAGAATAATAAACATAATTCATTAAGACTTTAGGAGCATAAGTTTTAGTTTGTTTTTAAAGGACAGTAAAGAACGGGCGTCTTTAATCTCATCGTCAAGGGAATTCCAAAATCTTGGACCTGTATATAAGTAAGTATTTTGTGCTAGAAGCGTTCTAAGAAGGGGCAAGTGATATTCATTTGACTGCCTGGTGGGATAGTTATGGAGGGATTGGTTTCGGGGAAACATGGAATCAAATATGCGTGGCAACGAATTATTTTTATATTTAAACATGAATTGACCTAATTGAAACAAATATAAATTTTTTATTTTCATGATTTTATGTTTCAGAAACAATGGATCTGTATGAGAACGAAATGGTGCATTACATATAATTCGGAGTGTTTTCTTTTGTAAAATTAATATTTTGTCCAATAAAGAATTGTGGGTATTACCCCAAGCTAATATTCCATAATTAAGGTAAGGTAAAATCAAAGAGGAGTATAACATGAGTAATGTGACGGAAGGAAAAGAGTGTTTTAACTTATTAATTACACCAATATTACGAGATAATATTTTGCTCACATTAAGAACGTGGGGTTTCCAAGAAAGTTTATCATCAACTATAATTCCTAAAAATTTAATTTGGGAAACACATTGTAAAGGTGTATCATCAAAGATGATGTCAGAAGGTAAAGATTCAATAGAATTACTAAATATCATATATTTGGTTTTGTTTAAATTAAGAGATAGTTTATTGGCACGTATCCATTGAGTCAAATTTAGCAATTCCAAATTCATAATCTGAACTAGGGTGTGAGGGTTTTTGTGAGCAAAAAATACATTGGAATCATCTGCAAAAAGAATAAACGAAAGAATGTCAGATGATCTGTGAAAATCGTTAATGTAAATAATGAATAAAAGAGGCCCTAATATACTACCTTGTGGGACACCACAATTAATGTCATGTTGATCAGAAATGTGATTATTTAAATAAACATATTGTTTTCTTTCTTTAAGGTAATTCCTGAACCACTCCAAGGCAATTCCACGTATTCCATAATGATAAAGTTTGTAAAGTAAAATGTCATGGTTAATAGTGTCGAATGCCTTGGAGAAGTCCAGGAATATACCAATTAGATGCGAATGATCATCCAAAGAATGGGCTACTTTATGCACAAAATTTAAAAGAGCGTGGATAGTGCTATGTTTTTGTCTAAAACCAAATTGAAAGTTAGTAAATATATCATTGACTTTAAAAAATTTAGTTGTTCTAATAAAAATTAATCTTTCTAAAATCTTAGAAAGAGAAGAGAGTAAAGATATAGGACGGTAATTACCAGCATCAAGCTCGTCTCCCTTTTTAAATAAGGGAATAACTTTCTCAATTTTCATTTGCTTCGGAAAAATACCACTTAAAATAGATTTATTTAATATATGTGTCAAGGGCTCAACAATAGACGAAATGGTACCTTTTAATATAAAATTACTTATGTCATCATGACCAGCACTGTGTTTATTATTTAAGGAGGAAACAATATCGGTAACTTCATAAATAGTAGTCGGATAGAAGAAAATGGAATTGGCATTAGGTTGTCCCAAGAATTTAGAAAAATGCTTGTTAGATTGTGGAATTTTTTGTGCCAGATTTTCCCCTATGGTAGAAAAGTATGAATTTAAAACATTGGCGATTTCTGTGGGATCTTCAATATTCCGATTATTAAATCTTATTTTAGTAATATTTGATTTCTTTTTTGAAATATTCAGGGCTTGCTTAATAACTTTCCATGTGTTTTTCATGTCATGTTTATATTGTTCTAATTGAATTGAGTAATATTTCTTTTTTTCTGCACGCAAGATTTTTATTAATGTATTTTTATAAGAAGTATACTTAATTTTTTAATGTTCATTCTTTTTTATTTTGAATTTATAGTACAGTCGGTTTTTTTTATTAATTGAGCGCAAGAGGGAGTTAGAAATCCATGGAAGTCTGGGTGATGTTTTATAATTAACTCGATTATCATTCTTTTTAGGAATATGATCATCTAGATGTTTTTTAAATATACTTAAAAAATTGCCTAAGGATAGATCGACATCGTCAGTGTTATAAACACTAGACCAATCAACTCTATCTAAACTGACACCAAGACTAGCTACGTTTTCTGGGGTGGCCCTACGTCTTGCTGGTAAGGGATATACTTTATTTAAGGAACAATTAAGATTAAAAAATGACATAATTGGATAATGATCAGTAATATCAGAAAGGACTATTAAGGATTCTGGGGGTGGTAATGAGTTACACAGTATATTGTCAAGGAGAGTGGCTGAGTGATTGCTAACACGCGTAGGTTTAGAAATTAATGGCAAGAACGAGGCTGAGTAAAGTGTTTCAAGAAAGTCATGTGATAAATTGTTACTAGCATGTTTTAATAGATCGATATTAAAATCGCCCATTACAAATACATCTTTGTTAATAAAATTAACGTTACTCAGAATAGATGTTATAAATTGAAAGAAATCATTATTATTTGAGTTTGGGGGTCTATAAATAATTCCAACTATTATATTTTTGCTATGAGGAATAGAAATTTCAACAAATAATGACTCAATAAATTCATTCATAAAATTAAGTTCGTTTAGGGCAGTGAATTCAAAATTATTGGAAAGATAAAGTGCTACGCCCCCACCCGACCTTTTTGATCTGTTATTAACAATAAAATCATATCCATTTAATGCATAAGGTAAATTTGTGTCAGTTGTAAGCCAAGTTTCGGTCAAGCCAATAACTGAAAAGGAATGTTTATTATGGTTGTCTAAAAGAATCTGAAGGTCTTCAAAATGTTTACTTATGCTTCTGATATTCATATGCAGTAAGGAAAATGAGTTTTTAGAAATTTTTTTTTGTTACTTCTTTTAATTGTAATTGGGTTATATATTTCGAGGAGGGAATTGGAAGTGAACATTGATTAGAATCATTGGCATAATTTAACTCCTCAGATGATATATTAAAGTTATCTGCAAAATTATTATCATATGAGGCTGAAGAGGTATTAAAGTCACTGGATTCTCTATCAGATGAATCATTATCATAAAATTTGAAAGATGAGTTATTTGTATCAGCCATTTAAAAATTTATCAAAACAGGAGAAGCATAAAACATAAACAATTTGTAAGGAAGATGGAATTATCCAACACTTCTTAAGCAGCATCTCAGCAAGCATCTGAAGAAAAGAAGAATGGAAATAGTCAGGCAAGAAGACAGATACAAACACAACACAAAACAAACATAAAATACTCTCATTTGGAAGAAAGTAACAAACGAAAACAGAAATAATATCTCTCATCTTTGGAGATGTATCATGCGGTGCTCCAGCTTAAAAATAAATGAACTGAATTACTCTTATATGGTAATAAAATAATAAGCAATTAGTATCTACTAAAAAGCGGAAAAGGGATATGCGTTTGTCAAAAAGAGAAACAAATGAAAAATAAACAACAAATAAACAACAAAATTGGAAAGCAAGCATGTATATACAAATACGAATAATACAAGCGAATGCAGAACAGAAGCGAATATCTACTATATATATAAAGATATAGAGAAAATGAAATTAGCATGCAATGGGGAAGGTATGCAAGAAAATATAAGCATAATATGCAGTACATGAATAGGGGATAAATATCATTAGACAAAATAGCAAGCGAATATAAAGCGTATACCGAATGAAACAAGCAAAAAAAAAAAAAAAAAAAAATAATAATAATAATAATAAATAAATAAATAAATGAATAAATGAAAATAAAGAACGTAGGTTGGGGAAAAACATGCAAATTATTTAATGAATCAAGCATTAAAAGAAATCAAGTGGGAATAACAGTGAAGGTTGAGGTTAATCGGTAGTGAGATAATTAACTGAGCAGGCATGCATAATGTAGAATACAGCAAATGGAAAAATAAGCATGCATGAATACACAAGACTCTTATTCACTGTTAAACTAACACAACACCTTACCTCATGGGCGGAAATCCCAGGGGGGACAGGGGGGACGTGTCCCCCCTACTCAAAATAGTAGGGGGGACACAATATCAAATGTCCCCCTACTATTTTTGTCTTTTATGATGGTAAGAAATATATCATTCTAAATCGAAATAAAACTTGTATTTTGGGACGAGTTGGGATGAGATGACCGTACTTTTGGGATGATTACCTTTTTTTTTTGCTTGTCAAATTTTCCCGCCCCTTGTCCCCATATAGGCGGATCCAGGGGGCCGAGGCCCCCCCCCCCCCTATTGGCGGAGCAAAAAAAGAAAAAAAGGGAAAGAAAGAAGGAAAAAGGAAAAAAGGGAGGGAAAAGAGAGGAGAAAAAGAAGAGAAGGACGACGAGTGCATAAAATAAGATGAGGGGAAGACTTGGAAAATAAAAATAATCTTTCGTGCCACTATATAAAATTTTCGCTCGCATTGTCTGTTAGGTGATTTACATATCTTGTTCAATATGGAGCTCAAATATCAAGTTTGGAAGTCTATGTGCAAAACATATTTCACCTCAGAAATCGAACTTTCATTATTTTGTGTGATTTACAAATTGATTTTTTAAAAGTGCTCTGTAAAAATGTCAGTTTTATGGTCTGAATAATTTTATAAACATTTGCTGCTTGCGCTGCGTGCTCGCAAATTTTGATTTATCAGGTACCTATTATTTTCGTGTATTCCATAAAGTTTTCAAAATATCCCTTTTCAGGTCTGATTGTCAAGACGTATCAGCTAGCACTGTACGCTGGCATTTTGATTGGCGAGTTATGTATGTTTAAATATTGATTATACAACAAACTACTTAAAATCCCCTTTTCATGACAATTTATCAAAAATTTTAGCTCGCGATTTGCGCTCGCATTAATGGTTAAAAATATATTAACTGATACATCCTATTCATAATTACAAAACGAAATGTCCAGTTTTTATGCCATAATTTCATCAGATTTCGCGCCCTCATTAGGCATTACTAAATATGATATTAAAATTGAATTGTCCCTTTAGTTTCATCTCGCGCTTAGCAAGAGGAATAGGAAGATAGTCATCATTTTCATGACATGTCGTAAGGATGTCCCAGTCCTATGTCAAAACTCAAAGTAATAATAATTAAAATTTTAGCTCTTTTCTTAAGTGCGATCCATATCCATCTTACAATTTTCCTACAAAGTGCTTGAAATATAAAGCTGTAATTGACTCTTTTTTCAGATCGGAATATCAAAGTTTCATGATTTTCATGATTAAAGATGTATTTAGAATGCCTAGATTCTAGGTCTAAATATGAAACACGCGCGCGCATGTTTATTCAAATACTCAACTTGTTCTCTATTTAAATCATTATCAAGTTTCAGATCACAATAACAATTTTTTTCTGCTCGCGCTTTGTGCTCGCATTATTAATGTAGGAAGACCCCCTATTACTCATCCTTTTCATGATTTACAAAACATTGATTTTGATTGATTTATTTTATTCAAACACGGTAAAAAGCCCTCGATCAGCCTATGGCTGTTTACAAAACATGAACAGAGTGGCCAATTTTTAGGTCTAAATCTCGAATTTTTTTCTGCTCGCGCTTCGCGCTCGCATCAATTGTTGAATTATATAGCTATCCTATTCATGATTACAAAAGTTGATTGAAATTTTCAAAAAATTTCAGCTCGCGCTTCGCGCTCGCATTTTTTGATTGTTGAAATATGTAACGCCTTCATGACTAAGTGCAAGCAGTCCTTAACAGGAACCTTTTCAACAGGTAGCAGTTCAAAACGTATATAAAAATTTCTGCTCGCGCTTTGCGCTCGCATTATCAATACTCATCCTTTTCATGATTTACAAAACATGAATAGAGTGTCTCGTTCAGTAAATATTAAAGGACTAAATCTCGAAATATCCTAATTTCCATTCTTTAGGTGAAAATGTCAAAAAAATCAGCTCGCGCTTCACGCTCGCATTATTTGATTGTTAAAAGCTAAGTGCACGCAGTCTTTAACAGGTATCTTTTCCATCAGTTCATTTCTACTCGCGCTTTGCGTTCGTAGTAATTATTAAGTTGCATACACATTTTTTTCAGGATAATAAACATTGCCCAGAATTTTAGGAAAAAATACACAAAATTTCCAAAAAATTAGCTCGCGCTTCGCGCTAGCATCATATAAATAAGGATTATGATATTATATATGAATTTATAAGAATAAAGCTAAGAAGTGACTAATGAGGACTACCCCTATAAAGAAACAAACACAAATCATCTTCGAGCTGCCGATCGGGGAAAAAATGGCTGAAACAAATTTCCGCCCCCCTCCCTATTGGCGAAGGCTGGATCCGCCCCTGTGTCCCCCCTACCTTTTGGGAGAGATTTCCGCCCCTGCCTTACCTCGAGGTCTTGTTAAGGAATCCCTGTCAAGAAGGGGTTTTTGTACTAGTACAAAATAATCTATTCATTCCCATCAGAATAAAAAGGGAAAAGATGTAAGCATTCATTAGTAGCAAACAAAATTTAAACAATATAATAAAGAATGCAAGTAATGAAGAGCAAAATAGGGGAAGCGGGTATCGATCAGTATATGTACAGAAACTTGGCGCTAAAATTACAAGTATGGCAATATATACTCTTGAGTAAAAAGACTGATCATCTACTTATCTCCACTGACAATGACAATGATTCCGGGAGATAGAGAACTACAAGGGAGCATGGCTATAATGAATACATTGCATTTGAATAGTGGAAGGTTGAGCAACATAATTATAAGACCAGGGTAGAAATGACTGCTGGCTAGCGACCGACGGGTTTCCATTCTCGGCCGTTCTCTGATTGGTCAGTTAAGACAGTGCGGTGTCTGTGTGTTCCGTGTGTGTATGTGTGATGCGAAGCGTGCTGTACATGTGTTCACTGGATTTGTGGGCATAGACTAGATACCCAGTCGTTTTATTGATTTTAACCTTACAATTAATAACAACGATCAGGGATATTTTGTTGCTATGTGTGCATGTGAAGGATAGAAGTTTCTTAACTGACTCTCTTTCCAAGCTTAATATTTAAATGATAGTTGCTACATTCCAAGTTTTTGGAAAGGGTCTTTATTTTTTCCTCAGTCTATTAATTTTCCCATTACATCAATTAAAGAGAGTATTATACAAAAAAATTTCCACTGTACATGGAAACCTGCCATTCAATTGACTATATGTTTCAGTGTATAATGAAAATGGAAACATGCCGGTCACTTGACCAGTGTATAATGAAATGGAAACATGCCGGTCAATTGACTATATGTTTCAGTGTATAATGAAACTGGAAACATGCCGGTCAATTGACCAGTGTATAATGAAATGGAAACATGCCGGTCAATTGACTATATGTTTCAGTGTATAATGAAAATGCATGGAAACATGCCGGTCAATTGTTTCAGTGTATAATGAAAATGGAAACATGCCGGTCAATGGACAGTGTAAATGGAAACATGCCAATCAATTGACCAGTATAATATGAAAATGGAAACATGCCGGTCAGTTTACCATATTTTACTGTATAATAAAAATGGAAACATGCCGGTCAATTGACCAGTATAATATGAAAATGGACACATCATTTACACATGTATGAAAAAATGAAACATTTATGACTTCATGTAATACATAAGAAAAAGGAAAGTGGGGATTTGACATCATCAGCCCACTATATGAATATTCATGACGATGTGCATAACTGTTTTCACAATATATTGATAAACTTTAAAATTCAATAACTTCCTTATCTGTTATCCAATTTTAAATTTTCAACATTTTGCTCAGTGAATTTTATTACATTTACTTTATAACAATATCAAAGTAATGTGGAGGTTCCGGTCTGCAAACTTCTCTGTTGAGACTCCTCCTATACACAAAAATATAAGTAAATGAAAAAAATAATAGGCATAAACATTCCGAATTAAACCTTTCTTTAAATAAAGCTAGGGAACAGCTAGGTGTTTAGAGGGAATATACATCCGCTGATATCCATCTAAGAAGGCAAATTACTCTTCTAATAAATAAGTCCCTGAATAAAATATGCTTTCTCCACAAAATACCCCCCCCCCCGCGATACCCTAACACAAGAATGGTGTGTTAATCCCTTGTACTCAGTATTGATTTTAAGGTCATAGTCAGAGTCTCGAGGGAATTTAAAAGGGGATTACAGCGTGAAAGTTCCTTTTGATTAGTCCCATATCAATGACATATGGATAGTAATTAAGTCCCTTTAATAGTAAACTTGTCAGACATATCCTGCCATAATCAACAAGTACATACAGTCAATATAAAAAAAACTTCCAACTATTATGCTTTATACAGGCAACCCAAACGTCCACATTTTGCAATGAAACTTGTTGACAGGCATGTTTCCATTTTCATTATACAGTGAAATATATGGTCAATTGACCGGCATGTTTCCATTTTCATTATACACTGAAATATATGGTCAATTGACCGGCATGTTTCCATTTTCATTATACACTGAAATATGGTCAATTGACCGGCATGTTTCCATTTTCATATATACCGGTCAATTGACCGGCATGTTTCCATTTTCATTATACACTGAAATATATGGTCAATTGACCGGCATGTTTCCATTTTCATATACACTGAAACATATGGTCAATTGACCAGCATATGTTTCCATTTTCATTATATACACTGAAATATATGGTCAATTGACCGGCATGTTTCCATTTTCATAGTACCGGTTAATTAACCGGCATGTTTCCATTTTCATATTATACCGGTTAATTGACCGGCATGTTTCCATTTGCATATACACTGAAACATATGGTATACTGACCGGCATGTTTCCACTTTCATATTATACTGGTCAATTGACTAGCATGTTTCCATTTTTATAATACACTGTCCATTGACCGGCATGTTTCCATTTTCATTATACAGTGGACATTCTATAATGTAATGAAACACAAGTGAAGACTCTTTAATTGATATCTAATGGGAGAATTTTCTAAAACAAACCAATCAATTAATTGGAATTTAGCAATTATCATTAAAATTTTAAGCTTGGAAAGAGAGTCAGTTAATTAAGAGCTGTAAGAAACTTCTAGCCTTCACATGCACACACAGCAACAACAAAAAAACAATCCCTGATCATTGTTATTGTAAGGTTAAAATCAAGAAAACGACTGGTTATCTACTCTATGCCCACACGTCCAGTGAACACATGTACCGCACGCTTCGCACCACACATACACACACGGAACACACAGTCTTAACTGACCAATCAGAGAACGGCTGAGAATGGAAACCCGTCGGTCGCTAGCCAGCAGTTAGAAATGTGGTTTAATGTTAAGTACAGAATGGGAAAGCATTTGGGTAATGAAGTTGCTTTGATAGTAAGATTATAGAGCACGAATACATAGAATACTACAGATCGAAGAATAAAAAACAAGCATGGTATTGTTTGAATACCTTAAATAAGGGATAAGTTGTTAGGCTATCTATTGCGTTCTATTATGCAATATAAATGAATATGACATTTTTAATAATATCTCCATGATTGCATGACCCCTATGGGTTTTTTCGTCCTTTTTGAAGGCACTGTACCGGTACCTGGTTTACGGAGCTTACGGTCACGGTGTCACGCGCGTAAAACATTCCCCATAGACTTGTGTGTTAAAATGGCACTTTTGACAAATTCATAAAAAATAAATGTGAAATTAGAGGGTGGAATGTTTACTACCAATGGATAGGATATATATCTGACATTCCAAATCTGACCAGGAAAGGGTACCGTAGCCAGCTCATTTTAAAAATAAATCGCCATTTATGAAGATAACTATGAATCGATCGAATTCATCAACTGAAACAGTAAAATAGCCCTAATTATTCCGCCAGTCAAAAAATAGTTCCAAATCACTTATTTATCTTCCCAATTTGGGCGAAGTAAGTTCAGTAGTTACCATTTCTAGAATCAGTGTTAGATTTTGAATCACATTCATACATTTTTGTCAATCAGCAATATCAAATTGACAAAAATTCGAATGGGTTGGGTCGAACGAATATCTTTAGCCCTCCTGATGTAATTAGGCTCGTGGCACCTATATTATGTGACTTATGAATTTTATTTTTTTGAATAGCTACTTTTCTATTCTTTTATATCTGTACACTCACACTAGCACAAAGAAATGCATTGAAAATGCCTATTTTCTATGCAATGACCCATTTTAATGTGTTACCCATACATGTTATTTTCACTATATATGGATGTATACAAATCCTTCCTGCATATAGCCCAACAGTGAATGCAATGACAATATAGGTCCCTATCAATTGTAATATAAAAGTCTATGTAAATTCTGTGTAGATATCAGGATACCAGAATTGTCCCAAACATAATTACCAAATATACATGAGATTGGATGAGGAAACAATAAAAGAATGAGATACTACTTTAGTATATTTGCATTTGACCTATTCAAAATCTTCCTAGGGCTGTTGCCTCTCAGATGTAAGAAGGAAGAGATACATAGAGAGAGAGAGAGAGAGAAAGAAAAATAATTTTATAGATGGCATGGCTTAATAAAGAGGGGGAGGGGGGCTATATAGATTGCAGCACACAGCCACCCCCCCTCCCTCCTTAGTTGAGCACTATTAGATACCTTACCTTACTCTGTGCCCCTTTCTAAATACCTTCTTGAAGGCACCACTCTAGTTCTCTTTAGTAAAGTTCTCAAAGTTCTATCTCCTCTCTACCTACCCCCTTCCTAAGAACAATTTTAACATGAGGAATTTATAAAGGTCTTCATAATGCTAAGTAGGTGATGTACATTAACACAAAACAATGATAAATCAGAACATAAAGAGGCCTTGTCTCTATACATTGACCAATATACATACATTCCTAGGCTACACAGACCTACTAACTTTACCTGATGTAGCCCTGCTAGCCATTAAATCCATTTTTTTGCACCACTTGATGACTAAACATATTGATATCAGTGAGAAACTGTTTGCTACTGAAGAGTTTGGCCAGGTATTCCATCCACTACTACGGATTTCCCATATTACTTACAGGTGTCACGCGCGTAAAACATTCCCCATAGACTTGTGTGTTAAAATGGCACTTTTGACAAATTCATAAAAAATAAATGTGAAATTAGAGGGTGGAATGTTTACTACCAATGGATAGGATATATATCTGACATTCCAAATCTGACCAGGAAAGGGTACCGTAGCCAGCTCATTTTAAAAATAAATCGCCATTTATGAAGATAACTATGAATCGATCGAATTCATCAACTGAAACAGTAAAATAGCCCTAATTATTCCGCCAGTCAAAAAATAGTTCCAAATCACTTATTTATCTTCCCAATTTGGGCGAAGTAAGTTCAGTAGTTACCATTTCTAGAATCAGTGTTAGATTTTGAATCACATTCATACATTTTTGTCAATCAGCAATATCAAATTGACAAAAATTCGAATGGGTTGGGTCGAACGAATATCTTTAGCCCTCCTGATGTAATTAGGCTCGTGGCACCTATATTATGTGACTTATGAATTTTATTTTTTTGAATAGCTACTTTTCTATTCTTTTATATCTGTACACTCACACTAGCACAAAGAAATGCATTGAAAATGCCTATTTTCTATGCAATGACCCATTTTAATGTGTTACCCATACATGTTATTTTCACTATATATGGATGTATACAAATCCTTCCTGCATATAGCCCAACAGTGAATGCAATGACAATATAGGTCCCTATCAATTGTAATATAAAAGTCTATGTAAATTCTGTGTAGATATCAGGATACCAGAATTGTCCCAAACATAATTACCAAATATACATGAGATTGGATGAGGAAACAATAAAAGAATGAGATACTACTTTAGTATATTTGCATTTGACCTATTCAAAATCTTCCTAGGGCTGTTGCCTCTCAGATGTAAGAAGGAAGAGATACATAGAGAGAGAGAGAGAGAGAAAGAAAAATAATTTTATAGATGGCATGGCTTAATAAAGAGGGGGAGGGGGGCTATATAGATTGCAGCACACAGCCACCCCCCCTCCCTCCTTAGTTGAGCACTATTAGATACCTTACCTTACTCTGTGCCCCTTTCTAAATACCTTCTTGAAGGCACCACTCTAGTTCTCTTTAGTAAAGTTCTCAAAGTTCTATCTCCTCTCTACCTACCCCCTTCCTAAGAACAATTTTAACATGAGGAATTTATAAAGGTCTTCATAATGCTAAGTAGGTGATGTACATTAACACAAAACAATGATAAATCAGAACATAAAGAGGCCTTGTCTCTATACATTGACCAATATACATACATTCCTAGGCTACACAGACCTACTAACTTTACCTGATGTAGCCCTGCTAGCCATTAAATCCATTTTTTTGCACCACTTGATGACTAAACATATTGATATCAGTGAGAAACTGTTTGCTACTGAAGAGTTTGGCCAGGTATTCCATCCACTACTACGGATTTCCCATATTACTTACAGGTGTCACGCGCGTAAAACATTCCCCATAGACTTGTGTGTTAAAATGGCACTTTTGACAAATTCATAAAAAATAAATGTGAAATTAGAGGGTGGAATGTTTACTACCAATGGATAGGATATATATCTGACATTCCAAATCTGACCAGGAAAGGGTACCGTAGCCAGCTCATTTTAAAAATAAATCGCCATTTATGAAGATAACTATGAATCGATCGAATTCATCAACTGAAAGTGAAACAGTAAAATAGCCCTAATTATTCCGCCAGTCAAAAAATAGTTCCAAATCACTTATTTATCTTCCCAATTTGGGCGAAGTAAGTTCAGTAGTTACCATTTCTAGAATCAGTGTTAGATTTTGAATCACATTCATACATTTTTGTCAATCAGCAATATCAAATTGACAAAAATTCGAATGGGTTGGGTCGAACGAATATCTTTAGCCCTCCTGATGTAATTAGGCTCGTGGCACCTATATTATGTGACTTATGAATTTTATTTTTTTGAATAGCTACTTTTCTATTCTTTTATATCTGTACACTCACACTAGCACAAAGAAATGCATTGAAAATGCCTATTTTCTATGCAATGACCCATTTTAATGTGTTACCCATACATGTTATTTTCACTATATATGGATGTATACAAATCCTTCCTGCATATAGCCCAACAGTGAATGCAATGACAATATAGGTCCCTATCAATTGTAATATAAAAGTCTATGTAAATTCTGTGTAGATATCAGGATACCAGAATTGTCCCAAACATAATTACCAAATATACATGAGATTGGATGAGGAAACAATAAAAGAATGAGATACTACTTTAGTATATTTGCATTTGACCTATTCAAAATCTTCCTAGGGCTGTTGCCTCTCAGATGTAAGAAGGAAGAGATACATAGAGAGAGAGAGAGAGAGAAAGAAAAATAATTTTATAGATGGCATGGCTTAATAAAGAGGGGGAGGGGGGCTATATAGATTGCAGCACACAGCCACCCCCCCTCCCTCCTTAGTTGAGCACTATTAGATACCTTACCTTACTCTGTGCCCCTTTCTAAATACCTTCTTGAAGGCACCACTCTAGTTCTCTTTAGTAAAGTTCTCAAAGTTCTATCTCCTCTCTACCTACCCCCTTCCTAAGAACAATTTTAACATGAGGAATTTATAAAGGTCTTCATAATGCTAAGTAGGTGATGTACATTAACACAAAACAATGATAAATCAGAACATAAAGAGGCCTTGTCTCTATACATTGACCAATATACATACATTCCTAGGCTACACAGACCTACTAACTTTACCTGATGTAGCCCTGCTAGCCATTAAATCCATTTTTTTGCACCACTTGATGACTAAACATATTGATATCAGTGAGAAACTGTTTGCTACTGAAGAGTTTGGCCAGGTATTCCATCCACTACTACGGATTTCCCATATTACTTACAGGTGTCACGCGCGTAAAACATTCCCCATAGACTTGTGTGTTAAAATGGCACTTTTGACAAATTCATAAAAAATAAATGTGAAATTAGAGGGTGGAATGTTTACTACCAATGGATAGGATATATATCTGACATTCCAAATCTGACCAGGAAAGGGTACCGTAGCCAGCTCATTTTAAAAATAAATCGCCATTTATGAAGATAACTATGAATCGATCGAATTCATCAACTGAAAGTGAAACAGTAAAATAGCCCTAATTATTCCGCCAGTCAAAAAATAGTTCCAAATCACTTATTTATCTTCCCAATTTGGGCGAAGTAAGTTCAGTAGTTACCATTTCTAGAATCAGTGTTAGATTTTGAATCACATTCATACATTTTTGTCAATCAGCAATATCAAATTGACAAAAATTCGAATGGGTTGGGTCGAACGAATATCTTTAGCCCTCCTGATGTAATTAGGCTCGTGGCACCTATATTATGTGACTTATGAATTTTATTTTTTTGAATAGCTACTTTTCTATTCTTTTATATCTGTACACTCACACTAGCACAAAGAAATGCATTGAAAATGCCTATTTTCTATGCAATGACCCATTTTAATGTGTTACCCATACATGTTATTTTCACTATATATGGATGTATACAAATCCTTCCTGCATATAGCCCAACAGTGAATGCAATGACAATATAGGTCCCTATCAATTGTAATATAAAAGTCTATGTAAATTCTGTGTAGATATCAGGATACCAGAATTGTCCCAAACATAATTACCAAATATACATGAGATTGGATGAGGAAACAATAAAAGAATGAGATACTACTTTAGTATATTTGCATTTGACCTATTCAAAATCTTCCTAGGGCTGTTGCCTCTCAGATGTAAGAAGGAAGAGATACATAGAGAGAGAGAGAGAGAGAAAGAAAAATAATTTTATAGATGGCATGGCTTAATAAAGAGGGGGAGGGGGGCTATATAGATTGCAGCACACAGCCACCCCCCCTCCCTCCTTAGTTGAGCACTATTAGATACCTTACCTTACTCTGTGCCCCTTTCTAAATACCTTCTTGAAGGCACCACTCTAGTTCTCTTTAGTAAAGTTCTCAAAGTTCTATCTCCTCTCTACCTACCCCCTTCCTAAGAACAATTTTAACATGAGGAATTTATAAAGGTCTTCATAATGCTAAGTAGGTGATGTACATTAACACAAAACAATGATAAATCAGAACATAAAGAGGCCTTGTCTCTATACATTGACCAATATACATACATTCCTAGGCTACACAGACCTACTAACTTTACCTGATGTAGCCCTGCTAGCCATTAAATCCATTTTTTTGCACCACTTGATGACTAAACATATTGATATCAGTGAGAAACTGTTTGCTACTGAAGAGTTTGGCCAGGTATTCCATCCACTACTACGGATTTCCCATATTACTTACAGGTGTCACGCGCGTAAAACATTCCCCATAGACTTGTGTGTTAAAATGGCACTTTTGACAAATTCATAAAAAATAAATGTGAAATTAGAGGGTGGAATGTTTACTACCAATGGATAGGATATATATCTGACATTCCAAATCTGACCAGGAAAGGGTACCGTAGCCAGCTCATTTTAAAAATAAATCGCCATTTATGAAGATAACTATGAATCGATCGAATTCATCAACTGAAACAGTAAAATAGCCCTAATTATTCCGCCAGTCAAAAAATAGTTCCAAATCACTTATTTATCTTCCCAATTTGGGCGAAGTAAGTTCAGTAGTTACCATTTCTAGAATCAGTGTTAGATTTTGAATCACATTCATACATTTTTGTCAATCAGCAATATCAAATTGACAAAAATTCGAATGGGTTGGGTCGAACGAATATCTTTAGCCCTCCTGATGTAATTAGGCTCGTGGCACCTATATTATGTGACTTATGAATTTTATTTTTTTGAATAGCTACTTTTCTATTCTTTTATATCTGTACACTCACACTAGCACAAAGAAATGCATTGAAAATGCCTATTTTCTATGCAATGACCCATTTTAATGTGTTACCCATACATGTTATTTTCACTATATATGGATGTATACAAATCCTTCCTGCATATAGCCCAACAGTGAATGCAATGACAATATAGGTCCCTATCAATTGTAATATAAAAGTCTATGTAAATTCTGTGTAGATATCAGGATACCAGAATTGTCCCAAACATAATTACCAAATATACATGAGATTGGATGAGGAAACAATAAAAGAATGAGATACTACTTTAGTATATTTGCATTTGACCTATTCAAAATCTTCCTAGGGCTGTTGCCTCTCAGATGTAAGAAGGAAGAGATACATAGAGAGAGAGAGAGAGAGAAAGAAAAATAATTTTATAGATGGCATGGCTTAATAAAGAGGGGGAGGGGGGCTATATAGATTGCAGCACACAGCCACCCCCCCTCCCTCCTTAGTTGAGCACTATTAGATACCTTACCTTACTCTGTGCCCCTTTCTAAATACCTTCTTGAAGGCACCACTCTAGTTCTCTTTAGTAAAGTTCTCAAAGTTCTATCTCCTCTCTACCTACCCCCTTCCTAAGAACAATTTTAACATGAGGAATTTATAAAGGTCTTCATAATGCTAAGTAGGTGATGTACATTAACACAAAACAATGATAAATCAGAACATAAAGAGGCCTTGTCTCTATACATTGACCAATATACATACATTCCTAGGCTACACAGACCTACTAACTTTACCTGATGTAGCCCTGCTAGCCATTAAATCCATTTTTTTGCACCACTTGATGACTAAACATATTGATATCAGTGAGAAACTGTTTGCTACTGAAGAGTTTGGCCAGGTATTCCATCCACTACTACGGATTTCCCATATTACTTACAGGTGTCACGCGCGTAAAACATTCCCCATAGACTTGTGTGTTAAAATGGCACTTTTGACAAATTCATAAAAAATAAATGTGAAATTAGAGGGTGGAATGTTTACTACCAATGGATAGGATATATATCTGACATTCCAAATCTGACCAGGAAAGGGTACCGTAGCCAGCTCATTTTAAAAATAAATCGCCATTTATGAAGATAACTATGAATCGATCGAATTCATCAACTGAAACAGTAAAATAGCCCTAATTATTCCGCCAGTCAAAAAATAGTTCCAAATCACTTATTTATCTTCCCAATTTGGGCGAAGTAAGTTCAGTAGTTACCATTTCTAGAATCAGTGTTAGATTTTGAATCACATTCATACATTTTTGTCAATCAGCAATATCAAATTGACAAAAATTCGAATGGGTTGGGTCGAACGAATATCTTTAGCCCTCCTGATGTAATTAGGCTCGTGGCACCTATATTATGTGACTTATGAATTTTATTTTTTTGAATAGCTACTTTTCTATTCTTTTATATCTGTACACTCACACTAGCACAAAGAAATGCATTGAAAATGCCTATTTTCTATGCAATGACCCATTTTAATGTGTTACCCATACATGTTATTTTCACTATATATGGATGTATACAAATCCTTCCTGCATATAGCCCAACAGTGAATGCAATGACAATATAGGTCCCTATCAATTGTAATATAAAAGTCTATGTAAATTCTGTGTAGATATCAGGATACCAGAATTGTCCCAAACATAATTACCAAATATACATGAGATTGGATGAGGAAACAATAAAAGAATGAGATACTACTTTAGTATATTTGCATTTGACCTATTCAAAATCTTCCTAGGGCTGTTGCCTCTCAGATGTAAGAAGGAAGAGATACATAGAGAGAGAGAGAGAGAGAAAGAAAAATAATTTTATAGATGGCATGGCTTAATAAAGAGGGGGAGGGGGGCTATATAGATTGCAGCACACAGCCACCCCCCCTCCCTCCTTAGTTGAGCACTATTAGATACCTTACCTTACTCTGTGCCCCTTTCTAAATACCTTCTTGAAGGCACCACTCTAGTTCTCTTTAGTAAAGTTCTCAAAGTTCTATCTCCTCTCTACCTACCCCCTTCCTAAGAACAATTTTAACATGAGGAATTTATAAAGGTCTTCATAATGCTAAGTAGGTGATGTACATTAACACAAAACAATGATAAATCAGAACATAAAGAGGCCTTG
Organism: Lytechinus pictus; assembly: GCF_037042905.1. Lineage (NCBI taxonomy): Eukaryota > Metazoa > Echinodermata > Echinoidea > Temnopleuroida > Toxopneustidae > Lytechinus > Lytechinus pictus. Next base: position 85,648 of record NW_026974214.1, on the reverse strand, counting down.
TCTCTATACATTGACCAATATACATACATTCCTAGGCTACACAGACCTACTAACTTTACCTGATGTAGCCCTGCTAGCCATTAAATCCATTTTTTTGCACCACTTGATGACTAAACATATTGATATCAGTGAGAAACTGTTTGCTACTGAAGAGTTTGGCCAGGTATTCCATCCACTACTACGGATTTCCCATATTACTTACAGGTGTCACGCGCGTAAAACATTCCCCATAGACTTGTGTGTTAAAATGGCACTTTTGACAAATTCATAAAAAATAAATGTGAAATTAGAGGGTGGAATGTTTACTACCAATGGATAGGATATATATCTGACATTCCAAATCTGACCAGGAAAGGGTACCGTAGCCAGCTCATTTTAAAAATAAATCGCCATTTATGAAGATAACTATGAATCGATCGAATTCATCAACTGAAACAGTAAAATAGCCCTAATTATTCCGCCAGTCAAAAAATAGTTCCAAATCACTTATTTATCTTCCCAATTTGGGCGAAGTAAGTTCAGTAGTTACCATTTCTAGAATCAGTGTTAGATTTTGAATCACATTCATACATTTTTGTCAATCAGCAATATCAAATTGACAAAAATTCGAATGGGTTGGGTCGAACGAATATCTTTAGCCCTCCTGATGTAATTAGGCTCGTGGCACCTATATTATGTGACTTATGAATTTTATTTTTTTGAATAGCTACTTTTCTATTCTTTTATATCTGTACACTCACACTAGCACAAAGAAATGCATTGAAAATGCCTATTTTCTATGCAATGACCCATTTTAATGTGTTACCCATACATGTTATTTTCACTATATATGGATGTATACAAATCCTTCCTGCATATAGCCCAACAGTGAATGCAATGACAATATAGGTCCCTATCAATTGTAATATAAAAGTCTATGTAAATTCTGTGTAGATATCAGGATACCAGAATTGTCCCAAACATAATTACCAAATATACATGAGATTGGATGAGGAAACAATAAAAGAATGAGATACTACTTTAGTATATTTGCATTTGACCTATTCAAAATCTTCCTAGGGCTGTTGCCTCTCAGATGTAAGAAGGAAGAGATACATAGAGAGAGAGAGAGAGAGAAAGAAAAATAATTTTATAGATGGCATGGCTTAATAAAGAGGGGGAGGGGGGCTATATAGATTGCAGCACACAGCCACCCCCCCTCCCTCCTTAGTTGAGCACTATTAGATACCTTACCTTACTCTGTGCCCCTTTCTAAATACCTTCTTGAAGGCACCACTCTAGTTCTCTTTAGTAAAGTTCTCAAAGTTCTATCTCCTCTCTACCTACCCCCTTCCTAAGAACAATTTTAACATGAGGAATTTATAAAGGTCTTCATAATGCTAAGTAGGTGATGTACATTAACACAAAACAATGATAAATCAGAACATAAAGAGGCCTTGTCTCTATACATTGACCAATATACATACATTCCTAGGCTACACAGACCTACTAACTTTACCTGATGTAGCCCTGCTAGCCATTAAATCCATTTTTTTGCACCACTTGATGACTAAACATATTGATATCAGTGAGAAACTGTTTGCTACTGAAGAGTTTGGCCAGGTATTCCATCCACTACTACGGATTTCCCATATTACTTACAGGTGTCACGCGCGTAAAACATTCCCCATAGACTTGTGTGTTAAAATGGCACTTTTGACAAATTCATAAAAAATAAATGTGAAATTAGAGGGTGGAATGTTTACTACCAATGGATAGGATATATATCTGACATTCCAAATCTGACCAGGAAAGGGTACCGTAGCCAGCTCATTTTAAAAATAAATCGCCATTTATGAAGATAACTATGAATCGATCGAATTCATCAACTGAAAGTGAAACAGTAAAATAGCCCTAATTATTCCGCCAGTCAAAAAATAGTTCCAAATCACTTATTTATCTTCCCAATTTGGGCGAAGTAAGTTCAGTAGTTACCATTTCTAGAATCAGTGTTAGATTTTGAATCACATTCATACATTTTTGTCAATCAGCAATATCAAATTGACAAAAATTCGAATGGGTTGGGTCGAACGAATATCTTTAGCCCTCCTGATGTAATTAGGCTCGTGGCACCTATATTATGTGACTTATGAATTTTATTTTTTTGAATAGCTACTTTTCTATTCTTTTATATCTGTACACTCACACTAGCACAAAGAAATGCATTGAAAATGCCTATTTTCTATGCAATGACCCATTTTAATGTGTTACCCATACATGTTATTTTCACTATATATGGATGTATACAAATCCTTCCTGCATATAGCCCAACAGTGAATGCAATGACAATATAGGTCCCTATCAATTGTAATATAAAAGTCTATGTAAATTCTGTGTAGATATCAGGATACCAGAATTGTCCCAAACATAATTACCAAATATACATGAGATTGGATGAGGAAACAATAAAAGAATGAGATACTACTTTAGTATATTTGCATTTGACCTATTCAAAATCTTCCTAGGGCTGTTGCCTCTCAGATGTAAGAAGGAAGAGATACATAGAGAGAGAGAGAGAGAGAAAGAAAAATAATTTTATAGATGGCATGGCTTAATAAAGAGGGGGAGGGGGGCTATATAGATTGCAGCACACAGCCACCCCCCCTCCCTCCTTAGTTGAGCACTATTAGATACCTTACCTTACTCTGTGCCCCTTTCTAAATACCTTCTTGAAGGCACCACTCTAGTTCTCTTTAGTAAAGTTCTCAAAGTTCTATCTCCTCTCTACCTACCCCCTTCCTAAGAACAATTTTAACATGAGGAATTTATAAAGGTCTTCATAATGCTAAGTAGGTGATGTACATTAACACAAAACAATGATAAATCAGAACATAAAGAGGCCTTGTCTCTATACATTGACCAATATACATACATTCCTAGGCTACACAGACCTACTAACTTTACCTGATGTAGCCCTGCTAGCCATTAAATCCATTTTTTTGCACCACTTGATGACTAAACATATTGATATCAGTGAGAAACTGTTTGCTACTGAAGAGTTTGGCCAGGTATTCCATCCACTACTACGGATTTCCCATATTACTTACAGGTGTCACGCGCGTAAAACATTCCCCATAGACTTGTGTGTTAAAATGGCACTTTTGACAAATTCATAAAAAATAAATGTGAAATTAGAGGGTGGAATGTTTACTACCAATGGATAGGATATATATCTGACATTCCAAATCTGACCAGGAAAGGGTACCGTAGCCAGCTCATTTTAAAAATAAATCGCCATTTATGAAGATAACTATGAATCGATCGAATTCATCAACTGAAAGTGAAACAGTAAAATAGCCCTAATTATTCCGCCAGTCAAAAAATAGTTCCAAATCACTTATTTATCTTCCCAATTTGGGCGAAGTAAGTTCAGTAGTTACCATTTCTAGAATCAGTGTTAGATTTTGAATCACATTCATACATTTTTGTCAATCAGCAATATCAAATTGACAAAAATTCGAATGGGTTGGGTCGAACGAATATCTTTAGCCCTCCTGATGTAATTAGGCTCGTGGCACCTATATTATGTGACTTATGAATTTTATTTTTTTGAATAGCTACTTTTCTATTCTTTTATATCTGTACACTCACACTAGCACAAAGAAATGCATTGAAAATGCCTATTTTCTATGCAATGACCCATTTTAATGTGTTACCCATACATGTTATTTTCACTATATATGGATGTATACAAATCCTTCCTGCATATAGCCCAACAGTGAATGCAATGACAATATAGGTCCCTATCAATTGTAATATAAAAGTCTATGTAAATTCTGTGTAGATATCAGGATACCAGAATTGTCCCAAACATAATTACCAAATATACATGAGATTGGATGAGGAAACAATAAAAGAATGAGATACTACTTTAGTATATTTGCATTTGACCTATTCAAAATCTTCCTAGGGCTGTTGCCTCTCAGATGTAAGAAGGAAGAGATACATAGAGAGAGAGAGAGAGAGAGAAAGAAAAATAATTTTATAGATGGCATGGCTTAATAAAGAGGGGGAGGGGGGCTATATAGATTGCAGCACACAGCCACCCCCCCTCCCTCCTTAGTTGAGCACTATTAGATACCTTACCTTACTCTGTGCCCCTTTCTAAATACCTTCTTGAAGGCACCACTCTAGTTCTCTTTAGTAAAGTTCTCAAAGTTCTATCTCCTCTCTACCTACCCCCTTCCTAAGAACAATTTTAACATGAGGAATTTATAAAGGTCTTCATAATGCTAAGTAGGTGATGTACATTAACACAAAACAATGATAAATCAGAACATAAAGAGGCCTTGTCTCTATACATTGACCAATATACATACATTCCTAGGCTACACAGACCTACTAACTTTACCTGATGTAGCCCTGCTAGCCATTAAATCCATTTTTTTGCACCACTTGATGACTAAACATATTGATATCAGTGAGAAACTGTTTGCTACTGAAGAGTTTGGCCAGGTATTCCATCCACTACTACGGATTTCCCATATTACTTACAGGTGTCACGCGCGTAAAACATTCCCCATAGACTTGTGTGTTAAAATGGCACTTTTGACAAATTCATAAAAAATAAATGTGAAATTAGAGGGTGGAATGTTTACTACCAATGGATAGGATATATATCTGACATTCCAAATCTGACCAGGAAAGGGTACCGTAGCCAGCTCATTTTAAAAATAAATCGCCATTTATGAAGATAACTATGAATCGATCGAATTCATCAACTGAAAGTGAAACAGTAAAATAGCCCTAATTATTCCGCCAGTCAAAAAATAGTTCCAAATCACTTATTTATCTTCCCAATTTGGGCGAAGTAAGTTCAGTAGTTACCATTTCTAGAATCAGTGTTAGATTTTGAATCACATTCATACATTTTTGTCAATCAGCAATATCAAATTGACAAAAATTCGAATGGGTTGGGTCGAACGAATATCTTTAGCCCTCCTGATGTAATTAGGCTCGTGGCACCTATATTATGTGACTTATGAATTTTATTTTTTTGAATAGCTACTTTTCTATTCTTTTATATCTGTACACTCACACTAGCACAAAGAAATGCATTGAAAATGCCTATTTTCTATGCAATGACCCATTTTAATGTGTTACCCATACATGTTATTTTCACTATATATGGATGTATACAAATCCTTCCTGCATATAGCCCAACAGTGAATGCAATGACAATATAGGTCCCTATCAATTGTAATATAAAAGTCTATGTAAATTCTGTGTAGATATCAGGATACCAGAATTGTCCCAAACATAATTACCAAATATACATGAGATTGGATGAGGAAACAATAAAAGAATGAGATACTACTTTAGTATATTTGCATTTGACCTATTCAAAATCTTCCTAGGGCTGTTGCCTCTCAGATGTAAGAAGGAAGAGATACATAGAGAGAGAGAGAGAGAGAAAGAAAAATAATTTTATAGATGGCATGGCTTAATAAAGAGGGGGAGGGGGGCTATATAGATTGCAGCACACAGCCACCCCCCCTCCCTCCTTAGTTGAGCACTATTAGATACCTTACCTTACTCTGTGCCCCTTTCTAAATACCTTCTTGAAGGCACCACTCTAGTTCTCTTTAGTAAAGTTCTCAAAGTTCTATCTCCTCTCTACCTACCCCCTTCCTAAGAACAATTTTAACATGAGGAATTTATAAAGGTCTTCATAATGCTAAGTAGGTGATGTACATTAACACAAAACAATGATAAATCAGAACATAAAGAGGCCTTGTCTCTATACATTGACCAATATACATACATTCCTAGGCTACACAGACCTACTAACTTTACCTGATGTAGCCCTGCTAGCCATTAAATCCATTTTTTTGCACCACTTGATGACTAAACATATTGATATCAGTGAGAAACTGTTTGCTACTGAAGAGTTTGGCCAGGTATTCCATCCACTACTACGGATTTCCCATATTACTTACAGGTGTCACGCGCGTAAAACATTCCCCATAGACTTGTGTGTTAAAATGGCACTTTTGACAAATTCATAAAAAATAAATGTGAAATTAGAGGGTGGAATGTTTACTACCAATGGATAGGATATATATCTGACATTCCAAATCTGACCAGGAAAGGGTACCGTAGCCAGCTCATTTTAAAAATAAATCGCCATTTATGAAGATAACTATGAATCGATCGAATTCATCAACTGAAAGTGAAACAGTAAAATAGCCCTAATTATTCCGCCAGTCAAAAAATAGTTCCAAATCACTTATTTATCTTCCCAATTTGGGCGAAGTAAGTTCAGTAGTTACCATTTCTAGAATCAGTGTTAGATTTTGAATCACATTCATACATTTTTGTCAATCAGCAATATCAAATTGACAAAAATTCGAATGGGTTGGGTCGAACGAATATCTTTAGCCCTCCTGATGTAATTAGGCTCGTGGCACCTATATTATGTGACTTATGAATTTTATTTTTTTGAATAGCTACTTTTCTATTCTTTTATATCTGTACACTCACACTAGCACAAAGAAATGCATTGAAAATGCCTATTTTCTATGCAATGACCCATTTTAATGTGTTACCCATACATGTTATTTTCACTATATATGGATGTATACAAATCCTTCCTGCATATAGCCCAACAGTGAATGCAATGACAATATAGGTCCCTATCAATTGTAATATAAAAGTCTATGTAAATTCTGTGTAGATATCAGGATACCAGAATTGTCCCAAACATAATTACCAAATATACATGAGATTGGATGAGGAAACAATAAAAGAATGAGATACTACTTTAGTATATTTGCATTTGACCTATTCAAAATCTTCCTAGGGCTGTTGCCTCTCAGATGTAAGAAGGAAGAGATACATAGAGAGAGAGAGAGAGAGAAAGAAAAATAATTTTATAGATGGCATGGCTTAATAAAGAGGGGGAGGGGGGCTATATAGATTGCAGCACACAGCCACCCCCCCTCCCTCCTTAGTTGAGCACTATTAGATACCTTACCTTACTCTGTGCCCCTTTCTAAATACCTTCTTGAAGGCACCACTCTAGTTCTCTTTAGTAAAGTTCTCAAAGTTCTATCTCCTCTCTACCTACCCCCTTCCTAAGAACAATTTTAACATGAGGAATTTATAAAGGTCTTCATAATGCTAAGTAGGTGATGTACATTAACACAAAACAATGATAAATCAGAACATAAAGAGGCCTTGTCTCTATACATTGACCAATATACATACATTCCTAGGCTACACAGACCTACTAACTTTACCTGATGTAGCCCTGCTAGCCATTAAATCCATTTTTTTGCACCACTTGATGACTAAACATATTGATATCAGTGAGAAACTGTTTGCTACTGAAGAGTTTGGCCAGGTATTCCATCCACTACTACGGATTTCCCATATTACTTACAGGTGTCACGCGCGTAAAACATTCCCCATAGACTTGTGTGTTAAAATGGCACTTTTGACAAATTCATAAAAAATAAATGTGAAATTAGAGGGTGGAATGTTTACTACCAATGGATAGGATATATATCTGACATTCCAAATCTGACCAGGAAAGGGTACCGTAGCCAGCTCATTTTAAAAATAAATCGCCATTTATGAAGATAACTATGAATCGATCGAATTCATCAACTGAAAGTGAAACAGTAAAATAGCCCTAATTATTCCGCCAGTCAAAAAATAGTTCCAAATCACTTATTTATCTTCCCAATTTGGGCGAAGTAAGTTCAGTAGTTACCATTTCTAGAATCAGTGTTAGATTTTGAATCACATTCATACATTTTTGTCAATCAGCAATATCAAATTGACAAAAATTCGAATGGGTTGGGTCGAACGAATATCTTTAGCCCTCCTGATGTAATTAGGCTCGTGGCACCTATATTATGTGACTTATGAATTTTATTTTTTTGAATAGCTACTTTTCTATTCTTTTATATCTGTACACTCACACTAGCACAAAGAAATGCATTGAAAATGCCTATTTTCTATGCAATGACCCATTTTAATGTGTTACCCATACATGTTATTTTCACTATATATGGATGTATACAAATCCTTCCTGCATATAGCCCAACAGTGAATGCAATGACAATATAGGTCCCTATCAATTGTAATATAAAAGTCTATGTAAATTCTGTGTAGATATCAGGATACCAGAATTGTCCCAAACATAATTACCAAATATACATGAGATTGGATGAGGAAACAATAAAAGAATGAGATACTACTTTAGTATATTTGCATTTGACCTATTCAAAATCTTCCTAGGGCTGTTGCCTCTCAGATGTAAGAAGGAAGAGATAAGAGAGAGAGAGAGAGAAAGAAAAATAATTTTATAGATGGCATGGCTTAATAAAGAGGGGGAGGGGGGCTATATAGATTGCAGCACACAGCCACCCCCCCTCCCTCCTTAGTTGAGCACTATTAGATACCTTACCTTACTCTGTGCCCCTTTCTAAATACCTTCTTGAAGGCACCACTCTAGTTCTCTTTAGTAAAGTTCTCAAAGTTCTATCTCCTCTCTACCTACCCCCTTCCTAAGAACAATTTTAACATGAGGAATTTATAAAGGTCTTCATAATGCTAAGTAGGTGATGTACATTAACACAAAACAATGATAAATCAGAACATAAAGAGGCCTTGTCTCTATACATTGACCAATATACATACATTCCTAGGCTACACAGACCTACTAACTTTACCTGATGTAGCCCTGCTAGCCATTAAATCCATTTTTTTGCACCACTTGATGACTAAACATATTGATATCAGTGAGAAACTGTTTGCTACTGAAGAGTTTGGCCAGGTATTCCATCCACTACTACGGATTTCCCATATTACTTACAGGTGTCACGCGCGTAAAACATTCCCCATAGACTTGTGTGTTAAAATGGCACTTTTGACAAATTCATAAAAAATAAATGTGAAATTAGAGGGTGGAATGTTTACTACCAATGGATAGGATATATATCTGACATTCCAAATCTGACCAGGAAAGGGTACCGTAGCCAGCTCATTTTAAAAATAAATCGCCATTTATGAAGATAACTATGAATCGATCGAATTCATCAACTGAAAGTGAAACAGTAAAATAGCCCTAATTATTCCGCCAGTCAAAAAATAGTTCCAAATCACTTATTTATCTTCCCAATTTGGGCGAAGTAAGTTCAGTAGTTACCATTTCTAGAATCAGTGTTAGATTTTGAATCACATTCATACATTTTTGTCAATCAGCAATATCAAATTGACAAAAATTCGAATGGGTTGGGTCGAACGAATATCTTTAGCCCTCCTGATGTAATTAGGCTCGTGGCACCTATATTATGTGACTTATGAATTTTATTTTTTTGAATAGCTACTTTTCTATTCTTTTATATCTGTACACTCACACTAGCACAAAGAAATGCATTGAAAATGCCTATTTTCTATGCAATGACCCATTTTAATGTGTTACCCATACATGTTATTTTCACTATATATGGATGTATACAAATCCTTCCTGCATATAGCCCAACAGTGAATGCAATGACAATATAGGTCCCTATCAATTGTAATATAAAAGTCTATGTAAATTCTGTGTAGATATCAGGATACCAGAATTGTCCCAAACATAATTACCAAATATACATGAGATTGGATGAGGAAACAATAAAAGAATGAGATACTACTTTAGTATATTTGCATTTGACCTATTCAAAATCTTCCTAGGGCTGTTGCCTCTCAGATGTAAGAAGGAAGAGATACATAGAGAGAGAGAGAGAGAGAAAGAAAAATAATTTTATAGATGGCATGGCTTAATAAAGAGGGGGAGGGGGGCTATATAGATTGCAGCACACAGCCACCCCCCCTCCCTCCTTAGTTGAGCACTATTAGATACCTTACCTTACTCTGTGCCCCTTTCTAAATACCTTCTTGAAGGCACCACTCTAGTTCTCTTTAGTAAAGTTCTCAAAGTTCTATCTCCTCTCTACCTACCCCCTTCCTAAGAACAATTTTAACATGAGGAATTTATAAAGGTCTTCATAATGCTAAGTAGGTGATGTACATTAACACAAAACAATGATAAATCAGAACATAAAGAGGCCTTGTCTCTATACATTGACCAATATACATACATTCCTAGGCTACACAGACCTACTAACTTTACCTGATGTAGCCCTGCTAGCCATTAAATCCATTTTTTTGCACCACTTGATGACTAAACATATTGATATCAGTGAGAAACTGTTTGCTACTGAAGAGTTTGGCCAGGTATTCCATCCACTACTACGGATTTCCCATATTACTTACAGGTGTCACGCGCGTAAAACATTCCCCATAGACTTGTGTGTTAAAATGGCACTTTTGACAAATTCATAAAAAATAAATGTGAAATTAGAGGGTGGAATGTTTACTACCAATGGATAGGATATATATCTGACATTCCAAATCTGACCAGGAAAGGGTACCGTAGCCAGCTCATTTTAAAAATAAATCGCCATTTATGAAGATAACTATGAATCGATCGAATTCATCAACTGAAAGTGAAACAGTAAAATAGCCCTAATTATTCCGCCAGTCAAAAAATAGTTCCAAATCACTTATTTATCTTCCCAATTTGGGCGAAGTAAGTTCAGTAGTTACCATTTCTAGAATCAGTGTTAGATTTTGAATCACATTCATACATTTTTGTCAATCAGCAATATCAAATTGACAAAAATTCGAATGGGTTGGGTCGAACGAATATCTTTAGCCCTCCTGATGTAATTAGGCTCGTGGCACCTATATTATGTGACTTATGAATTTTATTTTTTTGAATAGCTACTTTTCTATTCTTTTATATCTGTACACTCACACTAGCACAAAGAAATGCATTGAAAATGCCTATTTTCTATGCAATGACCCATTTTAATGTGTTACCCATACATGTTATTTTCACTATATATGGATGTATACAAATCCTTCCTGCATATAGCCCAACAGTGAATGCAATGACAATATAGGTCCCTATCAATTGTAATATAAAAGTCTATGTAAATTCTGTGTAGATATCAGGATACCAGAATTGTCCCAAACATAATTACCAAATATACATGAGATTGGATGAGGAAACAATAAAAGAATGAGATACTACTTTAGTATATTTGCATTTGACCTATTCAAAATCTTCCTAGGGCTGTTGCCTCTCAGATGTAAGAAGGAAGAGATACATAGAGAGAGAGAGAGAGAGAAAGAAAAATAATTTTATAGATGGCATGGCTTAATAAAGAGGGGGAGGGGGGCTATATAGATTGCAGCACACAGCCACCCCCCCTCCCTCCTTAGTTGAGCACTATTAGATACCTTACCTTACTCTGTGCCCCTTTCTAAATACCTTCTTGAAGGCACCACTCTAGTTCTCTTTAGTAAAGTTCTCAAAGTTCTATCTCCTCTCTACCTACCCCCTTCCTAAGAACAATTTTAACATGAGGAATTTATAAAGGTCTTCATAATGCTAAGTAGGTGATGTACATTAACACAAAACAATGATAAATCAGAACATAAAGAGGCCTTGTCTCTATACATTGACCAATATACATACATTCCTAGGCTACACAGACCTACTAACTTTACCTGATGTAGCCCTGCTAGCCATTAAATCCATTTTTTTGCACCACTTGATGACTAAACATATTGATATCAGTGAGAAACTGTTTGCTACTGAAGAGTTTGGCCAGGTATTCCATCCACTACTACGGATTTCCCATATTACTTACAGGTGTCACGCGCGTAAAACATTCCCCATAGACTTGTGTGTTAAAATGGCACTTTTGACAAATTCATAAAAAATAAATGTGAAATTAGAGGGTGGAATGTTTACTACCAATGGATAGGATATATATCTGACATTCCAAATCTGACCAGGAAAGGGTACCGTAGCCAGCTCATTTTAAAAATAAATCGCCATTTATGAAGATAACTATGAATCGATCGAATTCATCAACTGAAAGTGAAACAGTAAAATAGCCCTAATTATTCCGCCAGTCAAAAAATAGTTCCAAATCACTTATTTATCTTCCCAATTTGGGCGAAGTAAGTTCAGTAGTTACCATTTCTAGAATCAGTGTTAGATTTTGAATCACATTCATACATTTTTGTCAATCAGCAATATCAAATTGACAAAAATTCGAATGGGTTGGGTCGAACGAATATCTTTAGCCCTCCTGATGTAATTAGGCTCGTGGCACCTATATTATGTGACTTATGAATTTTATTTTTTTGAATAGCTACTTTTCTATTCTTTTATATCTGTACACTCACACTAGCACAAAGAAATGCATTGAAAATGCCTATTTTCTATGCAATGACCCATTTTAATGTGTTACCCATACATGTTATTTTCACTATATATGGATGTATACAAATCCTTCCTGCATATAGCCCAACAGTGAATGCAATGACAATATAGGTCCCTATCAATTGTAATATAAAAGTCTATGTAAATTCTGTGTAGATATCAGGATACCAGAATTGTCCCAAACATAATTACCAAATATACATGAGATTGGATGAGGAAACAATAAAAGAATGAGATACTACTTTAGTATATTTGCATTTGACCTATTCAAAATCTTCCTAGGGCTGTTGCCTCTCAGATGTAAGAAGGAAGAGATACATAGAGAGAGAGAGAGAGAGAAAGAAAAATAATTTTATAGATGGCATGGCTTAATAAAGAGGGGGAGGGGGGCTATATAGATTGCAGCACACAGCCACCCCCCCTCCCTCCTTAGTTGAGCACTATTAGATACCTTACCTTACTCTGTGCCCCTTTCTAAATACCTTCTTGAAGGCACCACTCTAGTTCTCTTTAGTAAAGTTCTCAAAGTTCTATCTCCTCTCTACCTACCCCCTTCCTAAGAACAATTTTAACATGAGGAATTTATAAAGGTCTTCATAATGCTAAGTAGGTGATGTACATTAACACAAAACAATGATAAATCAGAACATAAAGAGGCCTTGTCTCTATACATTGACCAATATACATACATTCCTAGGCTACACAGACCTACTAACTTTACCTGATGTAGCCCTGCTAGCCATTAAATCCATTTTTTTGCACCACTTGATGACTAAACATATTGATATCAGTGAGAAACTGTTTGCTACTGAAGAGTTTGGCCAGGTATTCCATCCACTACTACGGATTTCCCATATTACTTACAGGTGTCACGCGCGTAAAACATTCCCCATAGACTTGTGTGTTAAAATGGCACTTTTGACAAATTCATAAAAAATAAATGTGAAATTAGAGGGTGGAATGTTTACTACCAATGGATAGGATATATATCTGACATTCCAAATCTGACCAGGAAAGGGTACCGTAGCCAGCTCATTTTAAAAATAAATCGCCATTTATGAAGATAACTATGAATCGATCGAATTCATCAACTGAAAGTGAAACAGTAAAATAGCCCTAATTATTCCGCCAGTCAAAAAATAGTTCCAAATCACTTATTTATCTTCCCAATTTGGGCGAAGTAAGTTCAGTAGTTACCATTTCTAGAATCAGTGTTAGATTTTGAATCACATTCATACATTTTTGTCAATCAGCAATATCAAATTGACAAAAATTCGAATGGGTTGGGTCGAACGAATATCTTTAGCCCTCCTGATGTAATTAGGCTCGTGGCACCTATATTATGTGACTTATGAATTTTATTTTTTTGAATAGCTACTTTTCTATTCTTTTATATCTGTACACTCACACTAGCACAAAGAAATGCATTGAAAATGCCTATTTTCTATGCAATGACCCATTTTAATGTGTTACCCATACATGTTATTTTCACTATATATGGATGTATACAAATCCTTCCTGCATATAGCCCAACAGTGAATGCAATGACAATATAGGTCCCTATCAATTGTAATATAAAAGTCTATGTAAATTCTGTGTAGATATCAGGATACCAGAATTGTCCCAAACATAATTACCAAATATACATGAGATTGGATGAGGAAACAATAAAAGAATGAGATACTACTTTAGTATATTTGCATTTGACCTATTCAAAATCTTCCTAGGGCTGTTGCCTCTCAGATGTAAGAAGGAAGAGATACATAGAGAGAGAGAGAGAGAGAAAGAAAAATAATTTTATAGATGGCATGGCTTAATAAAGAGGGGGAGGGGGGCTATATAGATTGCAGCACACAGCCACCCCCCCTCCCTCCTTAGTTGAGCACTATTAGATACCTTACCTTACTCTGTGCCCCTTTCTAAATACCTTCTTGAAGGCACCACTCTAGTTCTCTTTAGTAAAGTTCTCAAAGTTCTATCTCCTCTCTACCTACCCCCTTCCTAAGAACAATTTTAACATGAGGAATTTATAAAGGTCTTCATAATGCTAAGTAGGTGATGTACATTAACACAAAACAATGATAAATCAGAACATAAAGAGGCCTTGTCTCTATACATTGACCAATATACATACATTCCTAGGCTACACAGACCTACTAACTTTACCTGATGTAGCCCTGCTAGCCATTAAATCCATTTTTTTGCACCACTTGATGACTAAACATATTGATATCAGTGAGAAACTGTTTGCTACTGAAGAGTTTGGCCAGGTATTCCATCCACTACTACGGATTTCCCATATTACTTACAGGTGTCACGCGCGTAAAACATTCCCCATAGACTTGTGTGTTAAAATGGCACTTTTGACAAATTCATAAAAAATAAATGTGAAATTAGAGGGTGGAATGTTTACTACCAATGGATAGGATATATATCTGACATTCCAAATCTGACCAGGAAAGGGTACCGTAGCCAGCTCATTTTAAAAATAAATCGCCATTTATGAAGATAACTATGAATCGATCGAATTCATCAACTGAAACAGTAAAATAGCCCTAATTATTCCGCCAGTCAAAAAATAGTTCCAAATCACTTATTTATCTTCCCAATTTGGGCGAAGTAAGTTCAGTAGTTACCATTTCTAGAATCAGTGTTAGATTTTGAATCACATTCATACATTTTTGTCAATCAGCAATATCAAATTGACAAAAATTCGAATGGGTTGGGTCGAACGAATATCTTTAGCCCTCCTGATGTAATTAGGCTCGTGGCACCTATATTATGTGACTTATGAATTTTATTTTTTTGAATAGCTACTTTTCTATTCTTTTATATCTGTACACTCACACTAGCACAAAGAAATGCATTGAAAATGCCTATTTTCTATGCAATGACCCATTTTAATGTGTTACCCATACATGTTATTTTCACTATATATGGATGTATACAAATCCTTCCTGCATATAGCCCAACAGTGAATGCAATGACAATATAGGTCCCTATCAATTGTAATATAAAAGTCTATGTAAATTCTGTGTAGATATCAGGATACCAGAATTGTCCCAAACATAATTACCAAATATACATGAGATTGGATGAGGAAACAATAAAAGAATGAGATACTACTTTAGTATATTTGCATTTGACCTATTCAAAATCTTCCTAGGGCTGTTGCCTCTCAGATGTAAGAAGGAAGAGATACATAGAGAGAGAGAGAGAGAGAAAGAAAAATAATTTTATAGATGGCATGGCTTAATAAAGAGGGGGAGGGGGGCTATATAGATTGCAGCACACAGCCACCCCCCCTCCCTCCTTAGTTGAGCACTATTAGATACCTTACCTTACTCTGTGCCCCTTTCTAAATACCTTCTTGAAGGCACCACTCTAGTTCTCTTTAGTAAAGTTCTCAAAGTTCTATCTCCTCTCTACCTACCCCCTTCCTAAGAACAATTTTAACATGAGGAATTTATAAAGGTCTTCATAATGCTAAGTAGGTGATGTACATTAACACAAAACAATGATAAATCAGAACATAAAGAGGCCTTGTCTCTATACATTGACCAATATACATACATTCCTAGGCTACACAGACCTACTAACTTTACCTGATGTAGCCCTGCTAGCCATTAAATCCATTTTTTTGCACCACTTGATGACTAAACATATTGATATCAGTGAGAAACTGTTTGCTACTGAAGAGTTTGGCCAGGTATTCCATCCACTACTACGGATTTCCCATATTACTTACAGGTGTCACGCGCGTAAAACATTCCCCATAGACTTGTGTGTTAAAATGGCACTTTTGACAAATTCATAAAAAATAAATGTGAAATTAGAGGGTGGAATGTTTACTACCAATGGATAGGATATATATCTGACATTCCAAATCTGACCAGGAAAGGGTACCGTAGCCAGCTCATTTTAAAAATAAATCGCCATTTATGAAGATAACTATGAATCGATCGAATTCATCAACTGAAAGTGAAACAGTAAAATAGCCCTAATTATTCCGCCAGTCAAAAAATAGTTCCAAATCACTTATTTATCTTCCCAATTTGGGCGAAGTAAGTTCAGTAGTTACCATTTCTAGAATCAGTGTTAGATTTTGAATCACATTCATACATTTTTGTCAATCAGCAATATCAAATTGACAAAAATTCGAATGGGTTGGGTCGAACGAATATCTTTAGCCCTCCTGATGTAATTAGGCTCGTGGCACCTATATTATGTGACTTATGAATTTTATTTTTTTGAATAGCTACTTTTCTATTCTTTTATATCTGTACACTCACACTAGCACAAAGAAATGCATTGAAAATGCCTATTTTCTATGCAATGACCCATTTTAATGTGTTACCCATACATGTTATTTTCACTATATATGGATGTATACAAATCCTTCCTGCATATAGCCCAACAGTGAATGCAATGACAATATAGGTCCCTATCAATTGTAATATAAAAGTCTATGTAAATTCTGTGTAGATATCAGGATACCAGAATTGTCCCAAACATAATTACCAAATATACATGAGATTGGATGAGGAAACAATAAAAGAATGAGATACTACTTTAGTATATTTGCATTTGACCTATTCAAAATCTTCCTAGGGCTGTTGCCTCTCAGATGTAAGAAGGAAGAGATACATAGAGAGAGAGAGAGAGAGAAAGAAAAATAATTTTATAGATGGCATGGCTTAATAAAGAGGGGGAGGGGGGCTATATAGATTGCAGCACACAGCCACCCCCCCTCCCTCCTTAGTTGAGCACTATTAGATACCTTACCTTACTCTGTGCCCCTTTCTAAATACCTTCTTGAAGGCACCACTCTAGTTCTCTTTAGTAAAGTTCTCAAAGTTCTATCTCCTCTCTACCTACCCCCTTCCTAAGAACAATTTTAACATGAGGAATTTATAAAGGTCTTCATAATGCTAAGTAGGTGATGTACATTAACACAAAACAATGATAAATCAGAACATAAAGAGGCCTTGTCTCTATACATTGACCAATATACATACATTCCTAGGCTACACAGACCTACTAACTTTACCTGATGTAGCCCTGCTAGCCATTAAATCCATTTTTTTGCACCACTTGATGACTAAACATATTGATATCAGTGAGAAACTGTTTGCTACTGAAGAGTTTGGCCAGGTATTCCATCCACTACTACGGATTTCCCATATTACTTACAGGTGTCACGCGCGTAAAACATTCCCCATAGACTTGTGTGTTAAAATGGCACTTTTGACAAATTCATAAAAAATAAATGTGAAATTAGAGGGTGGAATGTTTACTACCAATGGATAGGATATATATCTGACATTCCAAATCTGACCAGGAAAGGGTACCGTAGCCAGCTCATTTTAAAAATAAATCGCCATTTATGAAGATAACTATGAATCGATCGAATTCATCAACTGAAATGAAACAGTAAAATAGCCCTAATTATTCCGCCAGTCAAAAAATAGTTCCAAATCACTTATTTATCTTCCCAATTTGGGCGAAGTAAGTTCAGTAGTTACCATTTCTAGAATCAGTGTTAGATTTTGAATCACATTCATACATTTTTGTCAATCAGCAATATCAAATTGACAAAAATTCGAATGGGTTGGGTCGAACGAATATCTTTAGCCCTCCTGATGTAATTAGGCTCGTGGCACCTATATTATGTGACTTATGAATTTTATTTTTTTGAATAGCTACTTTTCTATTCTTTTATATCTGTACACTCACACTAGCACAAAGAAATGCATTGAAAATGCCTATTTTCTATGCAATGACCCATTTTAATGTGTTACCCATACATGTTATTTTCACTATATATGGATGTATACAAATCCTTCCTGCATATAGCCCAACAGTGAATGCAATGACAATATAGGTCCCTATCAATTGTAATATAAAAGTCTATGTAAATTCTGTGTAGATATCAGGATACCAGAATTGTCCCAAACATAATTACCAAATATACATGAGATTGGATGAGGAAACAATAAAAGAATGAGATACTACTTTAGTATATTTGCATTTGACCTATTCAAAATCTTCCTAGGGCTGTTGCCTCTCAGATGTAAGAAGGAAGAGATACATAGAGAGAGAGAGAGAGAGAAAGAAAAATAATTTTATAGATGGCATGGCTTAATAAAGAGGGGGAGGGGGGCTATATAGATTGCAGCACACAGCCACCCCCCCTCCCTCCTTAGTTGAGCACTATTAGATACCTTACCTTACTCTGTGCCCCTTTCTAAATACCTTCTTGAAGGCACCACTCTAGTTCTCTTTAGTAAAGTTCTCAAAGTTCTATCTCCTCTCTACCTACCCCCTTCCTAAGAACAATTTTAACATGAGGAATTTATAAAGGTCTTCATAATGCTAAGTAGGTGATGTACATTAACACAAAACAATGATAAATCAGAACATAAAGAGGCCTTGTCTCTATACATTGACCAATATACATACATTCCTAGGCTACACAGACCTACTAACTTTACCTGATGTAGCCCTGCTAGCCATTAAATCCATTTTTTTGCACCACTTGATGACTAAACATATTGATATCAGTGAGAAACTGTTTGCTACTGAAGAGTTTGGCCAGGTATTCCATCCACTACTACGGATTTCCCATATTACTTACAGGTGTCACGCGCGTAAAACATTCCCCATAGACTTGTGTGTTAAAATGGCACTTTTGACAAATTCATAAAAAATAAATGTGAAATTAGAGGGTGGAATGTTTACTACCAATGGATAGGATATATATCTGACATTCCAAATCTGACCAGGAAAGGGTACCGTAGCCAGCTCATTTTAAAAATAAATCGCCATTTATGAAGATAACTATGAATCGATCGAATTCATCAACTGAAAGTGAAACAGTAAAATAGCCCTAATTATTCCGCCAGTCAAAAAATAGTTCCAAATCACTTATTTATCTTCCCAATTTGGGCGAAGTAAGTTCAGTAGTTACCATTTCTAGAATCAGTGTTAGATTTTGAATCACATTCATACATTTTTGTCAATCAGCAATATCAAATTGACAAAAATTCGAATGGGTTGGGTCGAACGAATATCTTTAGCCCTCCTGATGTAATTAGGCTCGTGGCACCTATATTATGTGACTTATGAATTTTATTTTTTTGAATAGCTACTTTTCTATTCTTTTATATCTGTACACTCACACTAGCACAAAGAAATGCATTGAAAATGCCTATTTTCTATGCAATGACCCATTTTAATGTGTTACCCATACATGTTATTTTCACTATATATGGATGTATACAAATCCTTCCTGCATATAGCCCAACAGTGAATGCAATGACAATATAGGTCCCTATCAATTGTAATATAAAAGTCTATGTAAATTCTGTGTAGATATCAGGATACCAGAATTGTCCCAAACATAATTACCAAATATACATGAGATTGGATGAGGAAACAATAAAAGAATGAGATACTACTTTAGTATATTTGCATTTGACCTATTCAAAATCTTCCTAGGGCTGTTGCCTCTCAGATGTAAGAAGGAAGAGATACATAGAGAGAGAGAGAGAGAGAAAGAAAAATAATTTTATAGATGGCATGGCTTAATAAAGAGGGGGAGGGGGGCTATATAGATTGCAGCACACAGCCACCCCCCCTCCCTCCTTAGTTGAGCACTATTAGATACCTTACCTTACTCTGTGCCCCTTTCTAAATACCTTCTTGAAGGCACCACTCTAGTTCTCTTTAGTAAAGTTCTCAAAGTTCTATCTCCTCTCTACCTACCCCCTTCCTAAGAACAATTTTAACATGAGGAATTTATAAAGGTCTTCATAATGCTAAGTAGGTGATGTACATTAACACAAAACAATGATAAATCAGAACATAAAGAGGCCTTGTCTCTATACATTGACCAATATACATACATTCCTAGGCTACACAGACCTACTAACTTTACCTGATGTAGCCCTGCTAGCCATTAAATCCATTTTTTTGCACCACTTGATGACTAAACATATTGATATCAGTGAGAAACTGTTTGCTACTGAAGAGTTTGGCCAGGTATTCCATCCACTACTACGGATTTCCCATATTACTTACAGGTGTCACGCGCGTAAAACATTCCCCATAGACTTGTGTGTTAAAATGGCACTTTTGACAAATTCATAAAAAATAAATGTGAAATTAGAGGGTGGAATGTTTACTACCAATGGATAGGATATATATCTGACATTCCAAATCTGACCAGGAAAGGGTACCGTAGCCAGCTCATTTTAAAAATAAATCGCCATTTATGAAGATAACTATGAATCGATCGAATTCATCAACTGAAAGTGAAACAGTAAAATAGCCCTAATTATTCCGCCAGTCAAAAAATAGTTCCAAATCACTTATTTATCTTCCCAATTTGGGCGAAGTAAGTTCAGTAGTTACCATTTCTAGAATCAGTGTTAGATTTTGAATCACATTCATACATTTTTGTCAATCAGCAATATCAAATTGACAAAAATTCGAATGGGTTGGGTCGAACGAATATCTTTAGCCCTCCTGATGTAATTAGGCTCGTGGCACCTATATTATGTGACTTATGAATTTTATTTTTTTGAATAGCTACTTTTCTATTCTTTTATATCTGTACACTCACACTAGCACAAAGAAATGCATTGAAAATGCCTATTTTCTATGCAATGACCCATTTTAATGTGTTACCCATACATGTTATTTTCACTATATATGGATGTATACAAATCCTTCCTGCATATAGCCCAACAGTGAATGCAATGACAATATAGGTCCCTATCAATTGTAATATAAAAGTCTATGTAAATTCTGTGTAGATATCAGGATACCAGAATTGTCCCAAACATAATTACCAAATATACATGAGATTGGATGAGGAAACAATAAAAGAATGAGATACTACTTTAGTATATTTGCATTTGACCTATTCAAAATCTTCCTAGGGCTGTTGCCTCTCAGATGTAAGAAGGAAGAGATACATAGAGAGAGAGAGAGAGAGAAAGAAAAATAATTTTATAGATGGCATGGCTTAATAAAGAGGGGGAGGGGGGCTATATAGATTGCAGCACACAGCCACCCCCCCTCCCTCCTTAGTTGAGCACTATTAGATACCTTACCTTACTCTGTGCCCCTTTCTAAATACCTTCTTGAAGGCACCACTCTAGTTCTCTTTAGTAAAGTTCTCAAAGTTCTATCTCCTCTCTACCTACCCCCTTCCTAAGAACAATTTTAACATGAGGAATTTATAAAGGTCTTCATAATGCTAAGTAGGTGATGTACATTAACACAAAACAATGATAAATCAGAACATAAAGAGGCCTTGTCTCTATACATTGACCAATATACATACATTCCTAGGCTACACAGACCTACTAACTTTACCTGATGTAGCCCTGCTAGCCATTAAATCCATTTTTTTGCACCACTTGATGACTAAACATATTGATATCAGTGAGAAACTGTTTGCTACTGAAGAGTTTGGCCAGGTATTCCATCCACTACTACGGATTTCCCATATTACTTACAGGTGTCACGCGCGTAAAACATTCCCCATAGACTTGTGTGTTAAAATGGCACTTTTGACAAATTCATAAAAAATAAATGTGAAATTAGAGGGTGGAATGTTTACTACCAATGGATAGGATATATATCTGACATTCCAAATCTGACCAGGAAAGGGTACCGTAGCCAGCTCATTTTAAAAATAAATCGCCATTTATGAAGATAACTATGAATCGATCGAATTCATCAACTGAAAGTGAAACAGTAAAATAGCCCTAATTATTCCGCCAGTCAAAAAATAGTTCCAAATCACTTATTTATCTTCCCAATTTGGGCGAAGTAAGTTCAGTAGTTACCATTTCTAGAATCAGTGTTAGATTTTGAATCACATTCATACATTTTTGTCAATCAGCAATATCAAATTGACAAAAATTCGAATGGGTTGGGTCGAACGAATATCTTTAGCCCTCCTGATGTAATTAGGCTCGTGGCACCTATATTATGTGACTTATGAATTTTATTTTTTTGAATAGCTACTTTTCTATTCTTTTATATCTGTACACTCACACTAGCACAAAGAAATGCATTGAAAATGCCTATTTTCTATGCAATGACCCATTTTAATGTGTTACCCATACATGTTATTTTCACTATATATGGATGTATACAAATCCTTCCTGCATATAGCCCAACAGTGAATGCAATGACAATATAGGTCCCTATCAATTGTAATATAAAAGTCTATGTAAATTCTGTGTAGATATCAGGATACCAGAATTGTCCCAAACATAATTACCAAATATACATGAGATTGGATGAGGAAACAATAAAAGAATGAGATACTACTTTAGTATATTTGCATTTGACCTATTCAAAATCTTCCTAGGGCTGTTGCCTCTCAGATGTAAGAAGGAAGAGATACATAGAGAGAGAGAGAGAGAGAAAGAAAAATAATTTTATAGATGGCATGGCTTAATAAAGAGGGGGAGGGGGGCTATATAGATTGCAGCACACAGCCACCCCCCCTCCCTCCTTAGTTGAGCACTATTAGATACCTTACCTTACTCTGTGCCCCTTTCTAAATACCTTCTTGAAGGCACCACTCTAGTTCTCTTTAGTAAAGTTCTCAAAGTTCTATCTCCTCTCTACCTACCCCCTTCCTAAGAACAATTTTAACATGAGGAATTTATAAAGGTCTTCATAATGCTAAGTAGGTGATGTACATTAACACAAAACAATGATAAATCAGAACATAAAGAGGCCTTGTCTCTATACATTGACCAATATACATACATTCCTAGGCTACACAGACCTACTAACTTTACCTGATGTAGCCCTGCTAGCCATTAAATCCATTTTTTTGCACCACTTGATGACTAAACATATTGATATCAGTGAGAAACTGTTTGCTACTGAAGAGTTTGGCCAGGTATTCCATCCACTACTACGGATTTCCCATATTACTTACAGGTGTCACGCGCGTAAAACATTCCCCATAGACTTGTGTGTTAAAATGGCACTTTTGACAAATTCATAAAAAATAAATGTGAAATTAGAGGGTGGAATGTTTACTACCAATGGATAGGATATATATCTGACATTCCAAATCTGACCAGGAAAGGGTACCGTAGCCAGCTCATTTTAAAAATAAATCGCCATTTATGAAGATAACTATGAATCGATCGAATTCATCAACTGAAAGTGAAACAGTAAAATAGCCCTAATTATTCCGCCAGTCAAAAAATAGTTCCAAATCACTTATTTATCTTCCCAATTTGGGCGAAGTAAGTTCAGTAGTTACCATTTCTAGAATCAGTGTTAGATTTTGAATCACATTCATACATTTTTGTCAATCAGCAATATCAAATTGACAAAAATTCGAATGGGTTGGGTCGAACGAATATCTTTAGCCCTCCTGATGTAATTAGGCTCGTGGCACCTATATTATGTGACTTATGAATTTTATTTTTTTGAATAGCTACTTTTCTATTCTTTTATATCTGTACACTCACACTAGCACAAAGAAATGCATTGAAAATGCCTATTTTCTATGCAATGACCCATTTTAATGTGTTACCCATACATGTTATTTTCACTATATATGGATGTATACAAATCCTTCCTGCATATAGCCCAACAGTGAATGCAATGACAATATAGGTCCCTATCAATTGTAATATAAAAGTCTATGTAAATTCTGTGTAGATATCAGGATACCAGAATTGTCCCAAACATAATTACCAAATATACATGAGATTGGATGAGGAAACAATAAAAGAATGAGATACTACTTTAGTATATTTGCATTTGACCTATTCAAAATCTTCCTAGGGCTGTTGCCTCTCAGATGTAAGAAGGAAGAGATACATAGAGAGAGAGAGAGAGAGAAAGAAAAATAATTTTATAGATGGCATGGCTTAATAAAGAGGGGGAGGGGGGCTATATAGATTGCAGCACACAGCCACCCCCCCTCCCTCCTTAGTTGAGCACTATTAGATACCTTACCTTACTCTGTGCCCCTTTCTAAATACCTTCTTGAAGGCACCACTCTAGTTCTCTTTAGTAAAGTTCTCAAAGTTCTATCTCCTCTCTACCTACCCCCTTCCTAAGAACAATTTTAACATGAGGAATTTATAAAGGTCTTCATAATGCTAAGTAGGTGATGTACATTAACACAAAACAATGATAAATCAGAACATAAAGAGGCCTTGTCTCTATACATTGACCAATATACATACATTCCTAGGCTACACAGACCTACTAACTTTACCTGATGTAGCCCTGCTAGCCATTAAATCCATTTTTTTGCACCACTTGATGACTAAACATATTGATATCAGTGAGAAACTGTTTGCTACTGAAGAGTTTGGCCAGGTATTCCATCCACTACTACGGATTTCCCATATTACTTACAGGTGTCACGCGCGTAAAACATTCCCCATAGACTTGTGTGTTAAAATGGCACTTTTGACAAATTCATAAAAAATAAATGTGAAATTAGAGGGTGGAATGTTTACTACCAATGGATAGGATATATATCTGACATTCCAAATCTGACCAGGAAAGGGTACCGTAGCCAGCTCATTTTAAAAATAAATCGCCATTTATGAAGATAACTATGAATCGATCGAATTCATCAACTGAAATGAAACAGTAAAATAGCCCTAATTATTCCGCCAGTCAAAAAATAGTTCCAAATCACTTATTTATCTTCCCAATTTGGGCGAAGTAAGTTCAGTAGTTACCATTTCTAGAATCAGTGTTAGATTTTGAATCACATTCATACATTTTTGTCAATCAGCAATATCAAATTGACAAAAATTCGAATGGGTTGGGTCGAACGAATATCTTTAGCCCTCCTGATGTAATTAGGCTCGTGGCACCTATATTATGTGACTTATGAATTTTATTTTTTTGAATAGCTACTTTTCTATTCTTTTATATCTGTACACTCACACTAGCACAAAGAAATGCATTGAAAATGCCTATTTTCTATGCAATGACCCATTTTAATGTGTTACCCATACATGTTATTTTCACTATATATGGATGTATACAAATCCTTCCTGCATATAGCCCAACAGTGAATGCAATGACAATATAGGTCCCTATCAATTGTAATATAAAAGTCTATGTAAATTCTGTGTAGATATCAGGATACCAGAATTGTCCCAAACATAATTACCAAATATACATGAGATTGGATGAGGAAACAATAAAAGAATGAGATACTACTTTAGTATATTTGCATTTGACCTATTCAAAATCTTCCTAGGGCTGTTGCCTCTCAGATGTAAGAAGGAAGAGATACATAGAGAGAGAGAGAGAGAGAAAGAAAAATAATTTTATAGATGGCATGGCTTAATAAAGAGGGGGAGGGGGGCTATATAGATTGCAGCACACAGCCACCCCCCCTCCCTCCTTAGTTGAGCACTATTAGATACCTTACCTTACTCTGTGCCCCTTTCTAAATACCTTCTTGAAGGCACCACTCTAGTTCTCTTTAGTAAAGTTCTCAAAGTTCTATCTCCTCTCTACCTACCCCCTTCCTAAGAACAATTTTAACATGAGGAATTTATAAAGGTCTTCATAATGCTAAGTAGGTGATGTACATTAACACAAAACAATGATAAATCAGAACATAAAGAGGCCTTGTCTCTATACATTGACCAATATACATACATTCCTAGGCTACACAGACCTACTAACTTTACCTGATGTAGCCCTGCTAGCCATTAAATCCATTTTTTTGCACCACTTGATGACTAAACATATTGATATCAGTGAGAAACTGTTTGCTACTGAAGAGTTTGGCCAGGTATTCCATCCACTACTACGGATTTCCCATATTACTTACAGGTGTCACGCGCGTAAAACATTCCCCATAGACTTGTGTGTTA
Source organism: Lytechinus pictus (assembly GCF_037042905.1). Classification (NCBI taxonomy): domain Eukaryota; kingdom Metazoa; phylum Echinodermata; class Echinoidea; order Temnopleuroida; family Toxopneustidae; genus Lytechinus; species Lytechinus pictus. The sequence goes on along the minus strand of NW_026974214.1, from coordinate 59,410 downwards.
AAATGGCACTTTTGACAAATTCATAAAAAATAAATGTGAAATTAGAGGGTGGAATGTTTACTACCAATGGATAGGATATATATCTGACATTCCAAATCTGACCAGGAAAGGGTACCGTAGCCAGCTCATTTTAAAAATAAATCGCCATTTATGAAGATAACTATGAATCGATCGAATTCATCAACTGAAAGTGAAACAGTAAAATAGCCCTAATTATTCCGCCAGTCAAAAAATAGTTCCAAATCACTTATTTATCTTCCCAATTTGGGCGAAGTAAGAGTAGTTACCATTTCTAGAATCAGTGTTAGATTTTGAATCACATTCATACATTTTTGTCAATCAGCAATATCAAATTGACAAAAATTCGAATGGGTTGGGTCGAACGAATATCTTTAGCCCTCCTGATGTAATTAGGCTCGTGGCACCTATATTATGTGACTTATGAATTTTATTTTTTTGAATAGCTACTTTTCTATTCTTTTATATCTGTACACTCACACTAGCACAAAGAAATGCATTGAAAATGCCTATTTTCTATGCAATGACCCATTTTAATGTGTTACCCATACATGTTATTTTCACTATATATGGATGTATACAAATCCTTCCTGCATATAGCCCAACAGTGAATGCAATGACAATATAGGTCCCTATCAATTGTAATATAAAAGTCTATGTAAATTCTGTGTAGATATCAGGATACCAGAATTGTCCCAAACATAATTACCAAATATACATGAGATTGGATGAGGAAACAATAAAAGAATGAGATACTACTTTAGTATATTTGCATTTGACCTATTCAAAATCTTCCTAGGGCTGTTGCCTCTCAGATGTAAGAAGGAAGAGATACATAGAGAGAGAGAGAGAGAGAAAGAAAAATAATTTTATAGATGGCATGGCTTAATAAAGAGGGGGAGGGGGGCTATATAGATTGCAGCACACAGCCACCCCCCCTCCCTCCTTAGTTGAGCACTATTAGATACCTTACCTTACTCTGTGCCCCTTTCTAAATACCTTCTTGAAGGCACCACTCTAGTTCTCTTTAGTAAAGTTCTCAAAGTTCTATCTCCTCTCTACCTACCCCCTTCCTAAGAACAATTTTAACATGAGGAATTTATAAAGGTCTTCATAATGCTAAGTAGGTGATGTACATTAACACAAAACAATGATAAATCAGAACATAAAGAGGCCTTGTCTCTATACATTGACCAATATACATACATTCCTAGGCTACACAGACCTACTAACTTTACCTGATGTAGCCCTGCTAGCCATTAAATCCATTTTTTTGCACCACTTGATGACTAAACATATTGATATCAGTGAGAAACTGTTTGCTACTGAAGAGTTTGGCCAGGTATTCCATCCACTACTACGGATTTCCCATATTACTTACAGGTGTCACGCGCGTAAAACATTCCCCATAGACTTGTGTGTTAAAATGGCACTTTTGACAAATTCATAAAAAATAAATGTGAAATTAGAGGGTGGAATGTTTACTACCAATGGATAGGATATATATCTGACATTCCAAATCTGACCAGGAAAGGGTACCGTAGCCAGCTCATTTTAAAAATAAATCGCCATTTATGAAGATAACTATGAATCGATCGAATTCATCAACTGAAAGTGAAACAGTAAAATAGCCCTAATTATTCCGCCAGTCAAAAAATAGTTCCAAATCACTTATTTATCTTCCCAATTTGGGCGAAGTAAGTTCAGTAGTTACCATTTCTAGAATCAGTGTTAGATTTTGAATCACATTCATACATTTTTGTCAATCAGCAATATCAAATTGACAAAAATTCGAATGGGTTGGGTCGAACGAATATCTTTAGCCCTCCTGATGTAATTAGGCTCGTGGCACCTATATTATGTGACTTATGAATTTTATTTTTTTGAATAGCTACTTTTCTATTCTTTTATATCTGTACACTCACACTAGCACAAAGAAATGCATTGAAAATGCCTATTTTCTATGCAATGACCCATTTTAATGTGTTACCCATACATGTTATTTTCACTATATATGGATGTATACAAATCCTTCCTGCATATAGCCCAACAGTGAATGCAATGACAATATAGGTCCCTATCAATTGTAATATAAAAGTCTATGTAAATTCTGTGTAGATATCAGGATACCAGAATTGTCCCAAACATAATTACCAAATATACATGAGATTGGATGAGGAAACAATAAAAGAATGAGATACTACTTTAGTATATTTGCATTTGACCTATTCAAAATCTTCCTAGGGCTGTTGCCTCTCAGATGTAAGAAGGAAGAGATACATAGAGAGAGAGAGAGAGAGAAAGAAAAATAATTTTATAGATGGCATGGCTTAATAAAGAGGGGGAGGGGGGCTATATAGATTGCAGCACACAGCCACCCCCCCTCCCTCCTTAGTTGAGCACTATTAGATACCTTACCTTACTCTGTGCCCCTTTCTAAATACCTTCTTGAAGGCACCACTCTAGTTCTCTTTAGTAAAGTTCTCAAAGTTCTATCTCCTCTCTACCTACCCCCTTCCTAAGAACAATTTTAACATGAGGAATTTATAAAGGTCTTCATAATGCTAAGTAGGTGATGTACATTAACACAAAACAATGATAAATCAGAACATAAAGAGGCCTTGTCTCTATACATTGACCAATATACATACATTCCTAGGCTACACAGACCTACTAACTTTACCTGATGTAGCCCTGCTAGCCATTAAATCCATTTTTTTGCACCACTTGATGACTAAACATATTGATATCAGTGAGAAACTGTTTGCTACTGAAGAGTTTGGCCAGGTATTCCATCCACTACTACGGATTTCCCATATTACTTACAGGTGTCACGCGCGTAAAACATTCCCCATAGACTTGTGTGTTAAAATGGCACTTTTGACAAATTCATAAAAAATAAATGTGAAATTAGAGGGTGGAATGTTTACTACCAATGGATAGGATATATATCTGACATTCCAAATCTGACCAGGAAAGGGTACCGTAGCCAGCTCATTTTAAAAATAAATCGCCATTTATGAAGATAACTATGAATCGATCGAATTCATCAACTGAAAGTGAAACAGTAAAATAGCCCTAATTATTCCGCCAGTCAAAAAATAGTTCCAAATCACTTATTTATCTTCCCAATTTGGGCGAAGTAAGTTCAGTAGTTACCATTTCTAGAATCAGTGTTAGATTTTGAATCACATTCATACATTTTTGTCAATCAGCAATATCAAATTGACAAAAATTCGAATGGGTTGGGTCGAACGAATATCTTTAGCCCTCCTGATGTAATTAGGCTCGTGGCACCTATATTATGTGACTTATGAATTTTATTTTTTTGAATAGCTACTTTTCTATTCTTTTATATCTGTACACTCACACTAGCACAAAGAAATGCATTGAAAATGCCTATTTTCTATGCAATGACCCATTTTAATGTGTTACCCATACATGTTATTTTCACTATATATGGATGTATACAAATCCTTCCTGCATATAGCCCAACAGTGAATGCAATGACAATATAGGTCCCTATCAATTGTAATATAAAAGTCTATGTAAATTCTGTGTAGATATCAGGATACCAGAATTGTCCCAAACATAATTACCAAATATACATGAGATTGGATGAGGAAACAATAAAAGAATGAGATACTACTTTAGTATATTTGCATTTGACCTATTCAAAATCTTCCTAGGGCTGTTGCCTCTCAGATGTAAGAAGGAAGAGATACATAGAGAGAGAGAGAGAGAGAAAGAAAAATAATTTTATAGATGGCATGGCTTAATAAAGAGGGGGAGGGGGGCTATATAGATTGCAGCACACAGCCACCCCCCCTCCCTCCTTAGTTGAGCACTATTAGATACCTTACCTTACTCTGTGCCCCTTTCTAAATACCTTCTTGAAGGCACCACTCTAGTTCTCTTTAGTAAAGTTCTCAAAGTTCTATCTCCTCTCTACCTACCCCCTTCCTAAGAACAATTTTAACATGAGGAATTTATAAAGGTCTTCATAATGCTAAGTAGGTGATGTACATTAACACAAAACAATGATAAATCAGAACATAAAGAGGCCTTGTCTCTATACATTGACCAATATACATACATTCCTAGGCTACACAGACCTACTAACTTTACCTGATGTAGCCCTGCTAGCCATTAAATCCATTTTTTTGCACCACTTGATGACTAAACATATTGATATCAGTGAGAAACTGTTTGCTACTGAAGAGTTTGGCCAGGTATTCCATCCACTACTACGGATTTCCCATATTACTTACAGGTGTCACGCGCGTAAAACATTCCCCATAGACTTGTGTGTTAAAATGGCACTTTTGACAAATTCATAAAAAATAAATGTGAAATTAGAGGGTGGAATGTTTACTACCAATGGATAGGATATATATCTGACATTCCAAATCTGACCAGGAAAGGGTACCGTAGCCAGCTCATTTTAAAAATAAATCGCCATTTATGAAGATAACTATGAATCGATCGAATTCATCAACTGAAAGTGAAACAGTAAAATAGCCCTAATTATTCCGCCAGTCAAAAAATAGTTCCAAATCACTTATTTATCTTCCCAATTTGGGCGAAGTAAGTTCAGTAGTTACCATTTCTAGAATCAGTGTTAGATTTTGAATCACATTCATACATTTTTGTCAATCAGCAATATCAAATTGACAAAAATTCGAATGGGTTGGGTCGAACGAATATCTTTAGCCCTCCTGATGTAATTAGGCTCGTGGCACCTATATTATGTGACTTATGAATTTTATTTTTTTGAATAGCTACTTTTCTATTCTTTTATATCTGTACACTCACACTAGCACAAAGAAATGCATTGAAAATGCCTATTTTCTATGCAATGACCCATTTTAATGTGTTACCCATACATGTTATTTTCACTATATATGGATGTATACAAATCCTTCCTGCATATAGCCCAACAGTGAATGCAATGACAATATAGGTCCCTATCAATTGTAATATAAAAGTCTATGTAAATTCTGTGTAGATATCAGGATACCAGAATTGTCCCAAACATAATTACCAAATATACATGAGATTGGATGAGGAAACAATAAAAGAATGAGATACTACTTTAGTATATTTGCATTTGACCTATTCAAAATCTTCCTAGGGCTGTTGCCTCTCAGATGTAAGAAGGAAGAGATACATAGAGAGAGAGAGAGAGAAAGAAAAATAATTTTATAGATGGCATGGCTTAATAAAGAGGGGGAGGGGGGCTATATAGATTGCAGCACACAGCCACCCCCCCTCCCTCCTTAGTTGAGCACTATTAGATACCTTACCTTACTCTGTGCCCCTTTCTAAATACCTTCTTGAAGGCACCACTCTAGTTCTCTTTAGTAAAGTTCTCAAAGTTCTATCTCCTCTCTACCTACCCCCTTCCTAAGAACAATTTTAACATGAGGAATTTATAAAGGTCTTCATAATGCTAAGTAGGTGATGTACATTAACACAAAACAATGATAAATCAGAACATAAAGAGGCCTTGTCTCTATACATTGACCAATATACATACATTCCTAGGCTACACAGACCTACTAACTTTACCTGATGTAGCCCTGCTAGCCATTAAATCCATTTTTTTGCACCACTTGATGACTAAACATATTGATATCAGTGAGAAACTGTTTGCTACTGAAGAGTTTGGCCAGGTATTCCATCCACTACTACGGATTTCCCATATTACTTACAGGTGTCACGCGCGTAAAACATTCCCCATAGACTTGTGTGTTAAAATGGCACTTTTGACAAATTCATAAAAAATAAATGTGAAATTAGAGGGTGGAATGTTTACTACCAATGGATAGGATATATATCTGACATTCCAAATCTGACCAGGAAAGGGTACCGTAGCCAGCTCATTTTAAAAATAAATCGCCATTTATGAAGATAACTATGAATCGATCGAATTCATCAACTGAAAGTGAAACAGTAAAATAGCCCTAATTATTCCGCCAGTCAAAAAATAGTTCCAAATCACTTATTTATCTTCCCAATTTGGGCGAAGTAAGTTCAGTAGTTACCATTTCTAGAATCAGTGTTAGATTTTGAATCACATTCATACATTTTTGTCAATCAGCAATATCAAATTGACAAAAATTCGAATGGGTTGGGTCGAACGAATATCTTTAGCCCTCCTGATGTAATTAGGCTCGTGGCACCTATATTATGTGACTTATGAATTTTATTTTTTTGAATAGCTACTTTTCTATTCTTTTATATCTGTACACTCACACTAGCACAAAGAAATGCATTGAAAATGCCTATTTTCTATGCAATGACCCATTTTAATGTGTTACCCATACATGTTATTTTCACTATATATGGATGTATACAAATCCTTCCTGCATATAGCCCAACAGTGAATGCAATGACAATATAGGTCCCTATCAATTGTAATATAAAAGTCTATGTAAATTCTGTGTAGATATCAGGATACCAGAATTGTCCCAAACATAATTACCAAATATACATGAGATTGGATGAGGAAACAATAAAAGAATGAGATACTACTTTAGTATATTTGCATTTGACCTATTCAAAATCTTCCTAGGGCTGTTGCCTCTCAGATGTAAGAAGGAAGAGATACATAGAGAGAGAGAGAGAGAGAAAGAAAAATAATTTTATAGATGGCATGGCTTAATAAAGAGGGGGAGGGGGGCTATATAGATTGCAGCACACAGCCACCCCCCCTCCCTCCTTAGTTGAGCACTATTAGATACCTTACCTTACTCTGTGCCCCTTTCTAAATACCTTCTTGAAGGCACCACTCTAGTTCTCTTTAGTAAAGTTCTCAAAGTTCTATCTCCTCTCTACCTACCCCCTTCCTAAGAACAATTTTAACATGAGGAATTTATAAAGGTCTTCATAATGCTAAGTAGGTGATGTACATTAACACAAAACAATGATAAATCAGAACATAAAGAGGCCTTGTCTCTATACATTGACCAATATACATACATTCCTAGGCTACACAGACCTACTAACTTTACCTGATGTAGCCCTGCTAGCCATTAAATCCATTTTTTTGCACCACTTGATGACTAAACATATTGATATCAGTGAGAAACTGTTTGCTACTGAAGAGTTTGGCCAGGTATTCCATCCACTACTACGGATTTCCCATATTACTTACAGGTGTCACGCGCGTAAAACATTCCCCATAGACTTGTGTGTTAAAATGGCACTTTTGACAAATTCATAAAAAATAAATGTGAAATTAGAGGGTGGAATGTTTACTACCAATGGATAGGATATATATCTGACATTCCAAATCTGACCAGGAAAGGGTACCGTAGCCAGCTCATTTTAAAAATAAATCGCCATTTATGAAGATAACTATGAATCGATCGAATTCATCAACTGAAAGTGAAACAGTAAAATAGCCCTAATTATTCCGCCAGTCAAAAAATAGTTCCAAATCACTTATTTATCTTCCCAATTTGGGCGAAGTAAGTTCAGTAGTTACCATTTCTAGAATCAGTGTTAGATTTTGAATCACATTCATACATTTTTGTCAATCAGCAATATCAAATTGACAAAAATTCGAATGGGTTGGGTCGAACGAATATCTTTAGCCCTCCTGATGTAATTAGGCTCGTGGCACCTATATTATGTGACTTATGAATTTTATTTTTTTGAATAGCTACTTTTCTATTCTTTTATATCTGTACACTCACACTAGCACAAAGAAATGCATTGAAAATGCCTATTTTCTATGCAATGACCCATTTTAATGTGTTACCCATACATGTTATTTTCACTATATATGGATGTATACAAATCCTTCCTGCATATAGCCCAACAGTGAATGCAATGACAATATAGGTCCCTATCAATTGTAATATAAAAGTCTATGTAAATTCTGTGTAGATATCAGGATACCAGAATTGTCCCAAACATAATTACCAAATATACATGAGATTGGATGAGGAAACAATAAAAGAATGAGATACTACTTTAGTATATTTGCATTTGACCTATTCAAAATCTTCCTAGGGCTGTTGCCTCTCAGATGTAAGAAGGAAGAGATACATAGAGAGAGAGAGAGAGAGAAAGAAAAATAATTTTATAGATGGCATGGCTTAATAAAGAGGGGGAGGGGGGCTATATAGATTGCAGCACACAGCCACCCCCCCTCCCTCCTTAGTTGAGCACTATTAGATACCTTACCTTACTCTGTGCCCCTTTCTAAATACCTTCTTGAAGGCACCACTCTAGTTCTCTTTAGTAAAGTTCTCAAAGTTCTATCTCCTCTCTACCTACCCCCTTCCTAAGAACAATTTTAACATGAGGAATTTATAAAGGTCTTCATAATGCTAAGTAGGTGATGTACATTAACACAAAACAATGATAAATCAGAACATAAAGAGGCCTTGTCTCTATACATTGACCAATATACATACATTCCTAGGCTACACAGACCTACTAACTTTACCTGATGTAGCCCTGCTAGCCATTAAATCCATTTTTTTGCACCACTTGATGACTAAACATATTGATATCAGTGAGAAACTGTTTGCTACTGAAGAGTTTGGCCAGGTATTCCATCCACTACTACGGATTTCCCATATTACTTACAGGTGTCACGCGCGTAAAACATTCCCCATAGACTTGTGTGTTAAAATGGCACTTTTGACAAATTCATAAAAAATAAATGTGAAATTAGAGGGTGGAATGTTTACTACCAATGGATAGGATATATATCTGACATTCCAAATCTGACCAGGAAAGGGTACCGTAGCCAGCTCATTTTAAAAATAAATCGCCATTTATGAAGATAACTATGAATCGATCGAATTCATCAACTGAAAGTGAAACAGTAAAATAGCCCTAATTATTCCGCCAGTCAAAAAATAGTTCCAAATCACTTATTTATCTTCCCAATTTGGGCGAAGTAAGTTCAGTAGTTACCATTTCTAGAATCAGTGTTAGATTTTGAATCACATTCATACATTTTTGTCAATCAGCAATATCAAATTGACAAAAATTCGAATGGGTTGGGTCGAACGAATATCTTTAGCCCTCCTGATGTAATTAGGCTCGTGGCACCTATATTATGTGACTTATGAATTTTATTTTTTTGAATAGCTACTTTTCTATTCTTTTATATCTGTACACTCACACTAGCACAAAGAAATGCATTGAAAATGCCTATTTTCTATGCAATGACCCATTTTAATGTGTTACCCATACATGTTATTTTCACTATATATGGATGTATACAAATCCTTCCTGCATATAGCCCAACAGTGAATGCAATGACAATATAGGTCCCTATCAATTGTAATATAAAAGTCTATGTAAATTCTGTGTAGATATCAGGATACCAGAATTGTCCCAAACATAATTACCAAATATACATGAGATTGGATGAGGAAACAATAAAAGAATGAGATACTACTTTAGTATATTTGCATTTGACCTATTCAAAATCTTCCTAGGGCTGTTGCCTCTCAGATGTAAGAAGGAAGAGATACATAGAGAGAGAGAGAGAGAGAAAGAAAAATAATTTTATAGATGGCATGGCTTAATAAAGAGGGGGAGGGGGGCTATATAGATTGCAGCACACAGCCACCCCCCCTCCCTCCTTAGTTGAGCACTATTAGATACCTTACCTTACTCTGTGCCCCTTTCTAAATACCTTCTTGAAGGCACCACTCTAGTTCTCTTTAGTAAAGTTCTCAAAGTTCTATCTCCTCTCTACCTACCCCCTTCCTAAGAACAATTTTAACATGAGGAATTTATAAAGGTCTTCATAATGCTAAGTAGGTGATGTACATTAACACAAAACAATGATAAATCAGAACATAAAGAGGCCTTGTCTCTATACATTGACCAATATACATACATTCCTAGGCTACACAGACCTACTAACTTTACCTGATGTAGCCCTGCTAGCCATTAAATCCATTTTTTTGCACCACTTGATGACTAAACATATTGATATCAGTGAGAAACTGTTTGCTACTGAAGAGTTTGGCCAGGTATTCCATCCACTACTACGGATTTCCCATATTACTTACAGGTGTCACGCGCGTAAAACATTCCCCATAGACTTGTGTGTTAAAATGGCACTTTTGACAAATTCATAAAAAATAAATGTGAAATTAGAGGGTGGAATGTTTACTACCAATGGATAGGATATATATCTGACATTCCAAATCTGACCAGGAAAGGGTACCGTAGCCAGCTCATTTTAAAAATAAATCGCCATTTATGAAGATAACTATGAATCGATCGAATTCATCAACTGAAAGTGAAACAGTAAAATAGCCCTAATTATTCCGCCAGTCAAAAAATAGTTCCAAATCACTTATTTATCTTCCCAATTTGGGCGAAGTAAGTTCAGTAGTTACCATTTCTAGAATCAGTGTTAGATTTTGAATCACATTCATACATTTTTGTCAATCAGCAATATCAAATTGACAAAAATTCGAATGGGTTGGGTCGAACGAATATCTTTAGCCCTCCTGATGTAATTAGGCTCGTGGCACCTATATTATGTGACTTATGAATTTTATTTTTTTGAATAGCTACTTTTCTATTCTTTTATATCTGTACACTCACACTAGCACAAAGAAATGCATTGAAAATGCCTATTTTCTATGCAATGACCCATTTTAATGTGTTACCCATACATGTTATTTTCACTATATATGGATGTATACAAATCCTTCCTGCATATAGCCCAACAGTGAATGCAATGACAATATAGGTCCCTATCAATTGTAATATAAAAGTCTATGTAAATTCTGTGTAGATATCAGGATACCAGAATTGTCCCAAACATAATTACCAAATATACATGAGATTGGATGAGGAAACAATAAAAGAATGAGATACTACTTTAGTATATTTGCATTTGACCTATTCAAAATCTTCCTAGGGCTGTTGCCTCTCAGATGTAAGAAGGAAGAGATACATAGAGAGAGAGAGAGAGAGAAAGAAAAATAATTTTATAGATGGCATGGCTTAATAAAGAGGGGGAGGGGGGCTATATAGATTGCAGCACACAGCCACCCCCCCTCCCTCCTTAGTTGAGCACTATTAGATACCTTACCTTACTCTGTGCCCCTTTCTAAATACCTTCTTGAAGGCACCACTCTAGTTCTCTTTAGTAAAGTTCTCAAAGTTCTATCTCCTCTCTACCTACCCCCTTCCTAAGAACAATTTTAACATGAGGAATTTATAAAGGTCTTCATAATGCTAAGTAGGTGATGTACATTAACACAAAACAATGATAAATCAGAACATAAAGAGGCCTTGTCTCTATACATTGACCAATATACATACATTCCTAGGCTACACAGACCTACTAACTTTACCTGATGTAGCCCTGCTAGCCATTAAATCCATTTTTTTGCACCACTTGATGACTAAACATATTGATATCAGTGAGAAACTGTTTGCTACTGAAGAGTTTGGCCAGGTATTCCATCCACTACTACGGATTTCCCATATTACTTACAGGTGTCACGCGCGTAAAACATTCCCCATAGACTTGTGTGTTAAAATGGCACTTTTGACAAATTCATAAAAAATAAATGTGAAATTAGAGGGTGGAATGTTTACTACCAATGGATAGGATATATATCTGACATTCCAAATCTGACCAGGAAAGGGTACCGTAGCCAGCTCATTTTAAAAATAAATCGCCATTTATGAAGATAACTATGAATCGATCGAATTCATCAACTGAAAGTGAAACAGTAAAATAGCCCTAATTATTCCGCCAGTCAAAAAATAGTTCCAAATCACTTATTTATCTTCCCAATTTGGGCGAAGTAAGTTCAGTAGTTACCATTTCTAGAATCAGTGTTAGATTTTGAATCACATTCATACATTTTTGTCAATCAGCAATATCAAATTGACAAAAATTCGAATGGGTTGGGTCGAACGAATATCTTTAGCCCTCCTGATGTAATTAGGCTCGTGGCACCTATATTATGTGACTTATGAATTTTATTTTTTTGAATAGCTACTTTTCTATTCTTTTATATCTGTACACTCACACTAGCACAAAGAAATGCATTGAAAATGCCTATTTTCTATGCAATGACCCATTTTAATGTGTTACCCATACATGTTATTTTCACTATATATGGATGTATACAAATCCTTCCTGCATATAGCCCAACAGTGAATGCAATGACAATATAGGTCCCTATCAATTGTAATATAAAAGTCTATGTAAATTCTGTGTAGATATCAGGATACCAGAATTGTCCCAAACATAATTACCAAATATACATGAGATTGGATGAGGAAACAATAAAAGAATGAGATACTACTTTAGTATATTTGCATTTGACCTATTCAAAATCTTCCTAGGGCTGTTGCCTCTCAGATGTAAGAAGGAAGAGATACATAGAGAGAGAGAGAGAGAGAAAGAAAAATAATTTTATAGATGGCATGGCTTAATAAAGAGGGGGAGGGGGGCTATATAGATTGCAGCACACAGCCACCCCCCCTCCCTCCTTAGTTGAGCACTATTAGATACCTTACCTTACTCTGTGCCCCTTTCTAAATACCTTCTTGAAGGCACCACTCTAGTTCTCTTTAGTAAAGTTCTCAAAGTTCTATCTCCTCTCTACCTACCCCCTTCCTAAGAACAATTTTAACATGAGGAATTTATAAAGGTCTTCATAATGCTAAGTAGGTGATGTACATTAACACAAAACAATGATAAATCAGAACATAAAGAGGCCTTGTCTCTATACATTGACCAATATACATACATTCCTAGGCTACACAGACCTACTAACTTTACCTGATGTAGCCCTGCTAGCCATTAAATCCATTTTTTTGCACCACTTGATGACTAAACATATTGATATCAGTGAGAAACTGTTTGCTACTGAAGAGTTTGGCCAGGTATTCCATCCACTACTACGGATTTCCCATATTACTTACAGGTGTCACGCGCGTAAAACATTCCCCATAGACTTGTGTGTTAAAATGGCACTTTTGACAAATTCATAAAAAATAAATGTGAAATTAGAGGGTGGAATGTTTACTACCAATGGATAGGATATATATCTGACATTCCAAATCTGACCAGGAAAGGGTACCGTAGCCAGCTCATTTTAAAAATAAATCGCCATTTATGAAGATAACTATGAATCGATCGAATTCATCAACTGAAAGTGAAACAGTAAAATAGCCCTAATTATTCCGCCAGTCAAAAAATAGTTCCAAATCACTTATTTATCTTCCCAATTTGGGCGAAGTAAGTTCAGTAGTTACCATTTCTAGAATCAGTGTTAGATTTTGAATCACATTCATACATTTTTGTCAATCAGCAATATCAAATTGACAAAAATTCGAATGGGTTGGGTCGAACGAATATCTTTAGCCCTCCTGATGTAATTAGGCTCGTGGCACCTATATTATGTGACTTATGAATTTTATTTTTTTGAATAGCTACTTTTCTATTCTTTTATATCTGTACACTCACACTAGCACAAAGAAATGCATTGAAAATGCCTATTTTCTATGCAATGACCCATTTTAATGTGTTACCCATACATGTTATTTTCACTATATATGGATGTATACAAATCCTTCCTGCATATAGCCCAACAGTGAATGCAATGACAATATAGGTCCCTATCAATTGTAATATAAAAGTCTATGTAAATTCTGTGTAGATATCAGGATACCAGAATTGTCCCAAACATAATTACCAAATATACATGAGATTGGATGAGGAAACAATAAAAGAATGAGATACTACTTTAGTATATTTGCATTTGACCTATTCAAAATCTTCCTAGGGCTGTTGCCTCTCAGATGTAAGAAGGAAGAGATACATAGAGAGAGAGAGAGAGAAAGAAAAATAATTTTATAGATGGCATGGCTTAATAAAGAGGGGGAGGGGGGCTATATAGATTGCAGCACACAGCCACCCCCCCTCCCTCCTTAGTTGAGCACTATTAGATACCTTACCTTACTCTGTGCCCCTTTCTAAATACCTTCTTGAAGGCACCACTCTAGTTCTCTTTAGTAAAGTTCTCAAAGTTCTATCTCCTCTCTACCTACCCCCTTCCTAAGAACAATTTTAACATGAGGAATTTATAAAGGTCTTCATAATGCTAAGTAGGTGATGTACATTAACACAAAACAATGATAAATCAGAACATAAAGAGGCCTTGTCTCTATACATTGACCAATATACATACATTCCTAGGCTACACAGACCTACTAACTTTACCTGATGTAGCCCTGCTAGCCATTAAATCCATTTTTTTGCACCACTTGATGACTAAACATATTGATATCAGTGAGAAACTGTTTGCTACTGAAGAGTTTGGCCAGGTATTCCATCCACTACTACGGATTTCCCATATTACTTACAGGTGTCACGCGCGTAAAACATTCCCCATAGACTTGTGTGTTAAAATGGCACTTTTGACAAATTCATAAAAAATAAATGTGAAATTAGAGGGTGGAATGTTTACTACCAATGGATAGGATATATATCTGACATTCCAAATCTGACCAGGAAAGGGTACCGTAGCCAGCTCATTTTAAAAATAAATCGCCATTTATGAAGATAACTATGAATCGATCGAATTCATCAACTGAAAGTGAAACAGTAAAATAGCCCTAATTATTCCGCCAGTCAAAAAATAGTTCCAAATCACTTATTTATCTTCCCAATTTGGGCGAAGTAAGTTCAGTAGTTACCATTTCTAGAATCAGTGTTAGATTTTGAATCACATTCATACATTTTTGTCAATCAGCAATATCAAATTGACAAAAATTCGAATGGGTTGGGTCGAACGAATATCTTTAGCCCTCCTGATGTAATTAGGCTCGTGGCACCTATATTATGTGACTTATGAATTTTATTTTTTTGAATAGCTACTTTTCTATTCTTTTATATCTGTACACTCACACTAGCACAAAGAAATGCATTGAAAATGCCTATTTTCTATGCAATGACCCATTTTAATGTGTTACCCATACATGTTATTTTCACTATATATGGATGTATACAAATCCTTCCTGCATATAGCCCAACAGTGAATGCAATGACAATATAGGTCCCTATCAATTGTAATATAAAAGTCTATGTAAATTCTGTGTAGATATCAGGATACCAGAATTGTCCCAAACATAATTACCAAATATACATGAGATTGGATGAGGAAACAATAAAAGAATGAGATACTACTTTAGTATATTTGCATTTGACCTATTCAAAATCTTCCTAGGGCTGTTGCCTCTCAGATGTAAGAAGGAAGAGATACATAGAGAGAGAGAGAGAGAGAAAGAAAAATAATTTTATAGATGGCATGGCTTAATAAAGAGGGGGAGGGGGGCTATATAGATTGCAGCACACAGCCACCCCCCCTCCCTCCTTAGTTGAGCACTATTAGATACCTTACCTTACTCTGTGCCCCTTTCTAAATACCTTCTTGAAGGCACCACTCTAGTTCTCTTTAGTAAAGTTCTCAAAGTTCTATCTCCTCTCTACCTACCCCCTTCCTAAGAACAATTTTAACATGAGGAATTTATAAAGGTCTTCATAATGCTAAGTAGGTGATGTACATTAACACAAAACAATGATAAATCAGAACATAAAGAGGCCTTGTCTCTATACATTGACCAATATACATACATTCCTAGGCTACACAGACCTACTAACTTTACCTGATGTAGCCCTGCTAGCCATTAAATCCATTTTTTTGCACCACTTGATGACTAAACATATTGATATCAGTGAGAAACTGTTTGCTACTGAAGAGTTTGGCCAGGTATTCCATCCACTACTACGGATTTCCCATATTACTTACAGGTGTCACGCGCGTAAAACATTCCCCATAGACTTGTGTGTTAAAATGGCACTTTTGACAAATTCATAAAAAATAAATGTGAAATTAGAGGGTGGAATGTTTACTACCAATGGATAGGATATATATCTGACATTCCAAATCTGACCAGGAAAGGGTACCGTAGCCAGCTCATTTTAAAAATAAATCGCCATTTATGAAGATAACTATGAATCGATCGAATTCATCAACTGAAAGTGAAACAGTAAAATAGCCCTAATTATTCCGCCAGTCAAAAAATAGTTCCAAATCACTTATTTATCTTCCCAATTTGGGCGAAGTAAGTTCAGTAGTTACCATTTCTAGAATCAGTGTTAGATTTTGAATCACATTCATACATTTTTGTCAATCAGCAATATCAAATTGACAAAAATTCGAATGGGTTGGGTCGAACGAATATCTTTAGCCCTCCTGATGTAATTAGGCTCGTGGCACCTATATTATGTGACTTATGAATTTTATTTTTTTGAATAGCTACTTTTCTATTCTTTTATATCTGTACACTCACACTAGCACAAAGAAATGCATTGAAAATGCCTATTTTCTATGCAATGACCCATTTTAATGTGTTACCCATACATGTTATTTTCACTATATATGGATGTATACAAATCCTTCCTGCATATAGCCCAACAGTGAATGCAATGACAATATAGGTCCCTATCAATTGTAATATAAAAGTCTATGTAAATTCTGTGTAGATATCAGGATACCAGAATTGTCCCAAACATAATTACCAAATATACATGAGATTGGATGAGGAAACAATAAAAGAATGAGATACTACTTTAGTATATTTGCATTTGACCTATTCAAAATCTTCCTAGGGCTGTTGCCTCTCAGATGTAAGAAGGAAGAGATACATAGAGAGAGAGAGAGAGAGAAAGAAAAATAATTTTATAGATGGCATGGCTTAATAAAGAGGGGGAGGGGGGCTATATAGATTGCAGCACACAGCCACCCCCCCTCCCTCCTTAGTTGAGCACTATTAGATACCTTACCTTACTCTGTGCCCCTTTCTAAATACCTTCTTGAAGGCACCACTCTAGTTCTCTTTAGTAAAGTTCTCAAAGTTCTATCTCCTCTCTACCTACCCCCTTCCTAAGAACAATTTTAACATGAGGAATTTATAAAGGTCTTCATAATGCTAAGTAGGTGATGTACATTAACACAAAACAATGATAAATCAGAACATAAAGAGGCCTTGTCTCTATACATTGACCAATATACATACATTCCTAGGCTACACAGACCTACTAACTTTACCTGATGTAGCCCTGCTAGCCATTAAATCCATTTTTTTGCACCACTTGATGACTAAACATATTGATATCAGTGAGAAACTGTTTGCTACTGAAGAGTTTGGCCAGGTATTCCATCCACTACTACGGATTTCCCATATTACTTACAGGTGTCACGCGCGTAAAACATTCCCCATAGACTTGTGTGTTAAAATGGCACTTTTGACAAATTCATAAAAAATAAATGTGAAATTAGAGGGTGGAATGTTTACTACCAATGGATAGGATATATATCTGACATTCCAAATCTGACCAGGAAAGGGTACCGTAGCCAGCTCATTTTAAAAATAAATCGCCATTTATGAAGATAACTATGAATCGATCGAATTCATCAACTGAAAGTGAAACAGTAAAATAGCCCTAATTATTCCGCCAGTCAAAAAATAGTTCCAAATCACTTATTTATCTTCCCAATTTGGGCGAAGTAAGTTCAGTAGTTACCATTTCTAGAATCAGTGTTAGATTTTGAATCACATTCATACATTTTTGTCAATCAGCAATATCAAATTGACAAAAATTCGAATGGGTTGGGTCGAACGAATATCTTTAGCCCTCCTGATGTAATTAGGCTCGTGGCACCTATATTATGTGACTTATGAATTTTATTTTTTTGAATAGCTACTTTTCTATTCTTTTATATCTGTACACTCACACTAGCACAAAGAAATGCATTGAAAATGCCTATTTTCTATGCAATGACCCATTTTAATGTGTTACCCATACATGTTATTTTCACTATATATGGATGTATACAAATCCTTCCTGCATATAGCCCAACAGTGAATGCAATGACAATATAGGTCCCTATCAATTGTAATATAAAAGTCTATGTAAATTCTGTGTAGATATCAGGATACCAGAATTGTCCCAAACATAATTACCAAATATACATGAGATTGGATGAGGAAACAATAAAAGAATGAGATACTACTTTAGTATATTTGCATTTGACCTATTCAAAATCTTCCTAGGGCTGTTGCCTCTCAGATGTAAGAAGGAAGAGATACATAGAGAGAGAGAGAGAGAGAAAGAAAAATAATTTTATAGATGGCATGGCTTAATAAAGAGGGGGAGGGGGGCTATATAGATTGCAGCACACAGCCACCCCCCCTCCCTCCTTAGTTGAGCACTATTAGATACCTTACCTTACTCTGTGCCCCTTTCTAAATACCTTCTTGAAGGCACCACTCTAGTTCTCTTTAGTAAAGTTCTCAAAGTTCTATCTCCTCTCTACCTACCCCCTTCCTAAGAACAATTTTAACATGAGGAATTTATAAAGGTCTTCATAATGCTAAGTAGGTGATGTACATTAACACAAAACAATGATAAATCAGAACATAAAGAGGCCTTGTCTCTATACATTGACCAATATACATACATTCCTAGGCTACACAGACCTACTAACTTTACCTGATGTAGCCCTGCTAGCCATTAAATCCATTTTTTTGCACCACTTGATGACTAAACATATTGATATCAGTGAGAAACTGTTTGCTACTGAAGAGTTTGGCCAGGTATTCCATCCACTACTACGGATTTCCCATATTACTTACAGGTGTCACGCGCGTAAAACATTCCCCATAGACTTGTGTGTTAAAATGGCACTTTTGACAAATTCATAAAAAATAAATGTGAAATTAGAGGGTGGAATGTTTACTACCAATGGATAGGATATATATCTGACATTCCAAATCTGACCAGGAAAGGGTACCGTAGCCAGCTCATTTTAAAAATAAATCGCCATTTATGAAGATAACTATGAATCGATCGAATTCATCAACTGAAAGTGAAACAGTAAAATAGCCCTAATTATTCCGCCAGTCAAAAAATAGTTCCAAATCACTTATTTATCTTCCCAATTTGGGCGAAGTAAGTTCAGTAGTTACCATTTCTAGAATCAGTGTTAGATTTTGAATCACATTCATACATTTTTGTCAATCAGCAATATCAAATTGACAAAAATTCGAATGGGTTGGGTCGAACGAATATCTTTAGCCCTCCTGATGTAATTAGGCTCGTGGCACCTATATTATGTGACTTATGAATTTTATTTTTTTGAATAGCTACTTTTCTATTCTTTTATATCTGTACACTCACACTAGCACAAAGAAATGCATTGAAAATGCCTATTTTCTATGCAATGACCCATTTTAATGTGTTACCCATACATGTTATTTTCACTATATATGGATGTATACAAATCCTTCCTGCATATAGCCCAACAGTGAATGCAATGACAATATAGGTCCCTATCAATTGTAATATAAAAGTCTATGTAAATTCTGTGTAGATATCAGGATACCAGAATTGTCCCAAACATAATTACCAAATATACATGAGATTGGATGAGGAAACAATAAAAGAATGAGATACTACTTTAGTATATTTGCATTTGACCTATTCAAAATCTTCCTAGGGCTGTTGCCTCTCAGATGTAAGAAGGAAGAGATACATAGAGAGAGAGAGAGAGAGAAAGAAAAATAATTTTATAGATGGCATGGCTTAATAAAGAGGGGGAGGGGGGCTATATAGATTGCAGCACACAGCCACCCCCCCTCCCTCCTTAGTTGAGCACTATTAGATACCTTACCTTACTCTGTGCCCCTTTCTAAATACCTTCTTGAAGGCACCACTCTAGTTCTCTTTAGTAAAGTTCTCAAAGTTCTATCTCCTCTCTACCTACCCCCTTCCTAAGAACAATTTTAACATGAGGAATTTATAAAGGTCTTCATAATGCTAAGTAGGTGATGTACATTAACACAAAACAATGATAAATCAGAACATAAAGAGGCCTTGTCTCTATACATTGACCAATATACATACATTCCTAGGCTACACAGACCTACTAACTTTACCTGATGTAGCCCTGCTAGCCATTAAATCCATTTTTTTGCACCACTTGATGACTAAACATATTGATATCAGTGAGAAACTGTTTGCTACTGAAGAGTTTGGCCAGGTATTCCATCCACTACTACGGATTTCCCATATTACTTACAGGTGTCACGCGCGTAAAACATTCCCCATAGACTTGTGTGTTAAAATGGCACTTTTGACAAATTCATAAAAAATAAATGTGAAATTAGAGGGTGGAATGTTTACTACCAATGGATAGGATATATATCTGACATTCCAAATCTGACCAGGAAAGGGTACCGTAGCCAGCTCATTTTAAAAATAAATCGCCATTTATGAAGATAACTATGAATCGATCGAATTCATCAACTGAAAGTGAAACAGTAAAATAGCCCTAATTATTCCGCCAGTCAAAAAATAGTTCCAAATCACTTATTTATCTTCCCAATTTGGGCGAAGTAAGTTCAGTAGTTACCATTTCTAGAATCAGTGTTAGATTTTGAATCACATTCATACATTTTTGTCAATCAGCAATATCAAATTGACAAAAATTCGAATGGGTTGGGTCGAACGAATATCTTTAGCCCTCCTGATGTAATTAGGCTCGTGGCACCTATATTATGTGACTTATGAATTTTATTTTTTTGAATAGCTACTTTTCTATTCTTTTATATCTGTACACTCACACTAGCACAAAGAAATGCATTGAAAATGCCTATTTTCTATGCAATGACCCATTTTAATGTGTTACCCATACATGTTATTTTCACTATATATGGATGTATACAAATCCTTCCTGCATATAGCCCAACAGTGAATGCAATGACAATATAGGTCCCTATCAATTGTAATATAAAAGTCTATGTAAATTCTGTGTAGATATCAGGATACCAGAATTGTCCCAAACATAATTACCAAATATACATGAGATTGGATGAGGAAACAATAAAAGAATGAGATACTACTTTAGTATATTTGCATTTGACCTATTCAAAATCTTCCTAGGGCTGTTGCCTCTCAGATGTAAGAAGGAAGAGATACATAGAGAGAGAGAGAGAGAGAAAGAAAAATAATTTTATAGATGGCATGGCTTAATAAAGAGGGGGAGGGGGGCTATATAGATTGCAGCACACAGCCACCCCCCCTCCCTCCTTAGTTGAGCACTATTAGATACCTTACCTTACTCTGTGCCCCTTTCTAAATACCTTCTTGAAGGCACCACTCTAGTTCTCTTTAGTAAAGTTCTCAAAGTTCTATCTCCTCTCTACCTACCCCCTTCCTAAGAACAATTTTAACATGAGGAATTTATAAAGGTCTTCATAATGCTAAGTAGGTGATGTACATTAACACAAAACAATGATAAATCAGAACATAAAGAGGCCTTGTCTCTATACATTGACCAATATACATACATTCCTAGGCTACACAGACCTACTAACTTTACCTGATGTAGCCCTGCTAGCCATTAAATCCATTTTTTTGCACCACTTGATGACTAAACATATTGATATCAGTGAGAAACTGTTTGCTACTGAAGAGTTTGGCCAGGTATTCCATCCACTACTACGGATTTCCCATATTACTTACAGGTGTCACGCGCGTAAAACATTCCCCATAGACTTGTGTGTTAAAATGGCACTTTTGACAAATTCATAAAAAATAAATGTGAAATTAGAGGGTGGAATGTTTACTACCAATGGATAGGATATATATCTGACATTCCAAATCTGACCAGGAAAGGGTACCGTAGCCAGCTCATTTTAAAAATAAATCGCCATTTATGAAGATAACTATGAATCGATCGAATTCATCAACTGAAAGTGAAACAGTAAAATAGCCCTAATTATTCCGCCAGTCAAAAAATAGTTCCAAATCACTTATTTATCTTCCCAATTTGGGCGAAGTAAGTTCAGTAGTTACCATTTCTAGAATCAGTGTTAGATTTTGAATCACATTCATACATTTTTGTCAATCAGCAATATCAAATTGACAAAAATTCGAATGGGTTGGGTCGAACGAATATCTTTAGCCCTCCTGATGTAATTAGGCTCGTGGCACCTATATTATGTGACTTATGAATTTTATTTTTTTGAATAGCTACTTTTCTATTCTTTTATATCTGTACACTCACACTAGCACAAAGAAATGCATTGAAAATGCCTATTTTCTATGCAATGACCCATTTTAATGTGTTACCCATACATGTTATTTTCACTATATATGGATGTATACAAATCCTTCCTGCATATAGCCCAACAGTGAATGCAATGACAATATAGGTCCCTATCAATTGTAATATAAAAGTCTATGTAAATTCTGTGTAGATATCAGGATACCAGAATTGTCCCAAACATAATTACCAAATATACATGAGATTGGATGAGGAAACAATAAAAGAATGAGATACTACTTTAGTATATTTGCATTTGACCTATTCAAAATCTTCCTAGGGCTGTTGCCTCTCAGATGTAAGAAGGAAGAGATACATAGAGAGAGAGAGAGAGAGAAAGAAAAATAATTTTATAGATGGCATGGCTTAATAAAGAGGGGGAGGGGGGCTATATAGATTGCAGCACACAGCCACCCCCCCTCCCTCCTTAGTTGAGCACTATTAGATACCTTACCTTACTCTGTGCCCCTTTCTAAATACCTTCTTGAAGGCACCACTCTAGTTCTCTTTAGTAAAGTTCTCAAAGTTCTATCTCCTCTCTACCTACCCCCTTCCTAAGAACAATTTTAACATGAGGAATTTATAAAGGTCTTCATAATGCTAAGTAGGTGATGTACATTAACACAAAACAATGATAAATCAGAACATAAAGAGGCCTTGTCTCTATACATTGACCAATATACATACATTCCTAGGCTACACAGACCTACTAACTTTACCTGATGTAGCCCTGCTAGCCATTAAATCCATTTTTTTGCACCACTTGATGACTAAACATATTGATATCAGTGAGAAACTGTTTGCTACTGAAGAGTTTGGCCAGGTATTCCATCCACTACTACGGATTTCCCATATTACTTACAGGTGTCACGCGCGTAAAACATTCCCCATAGACTTGTGTGTTAAAATGGCACTTTTGACAAATTCATAAAAAATAAATGTGAAATTAGAGGGTGGAATGTTTACTACCAATGGATAGGATATATATCTGACATTCCAAATCTGACCAGGAAAGGGTACCGTAGCCAGCTCATTTTAAAAATAAATCGCCATTTATGAAGATAACTATGAATCGATCGAATTCATCAACTGAAAGTGAAACAGTAAAATAGCCCTAATTATTCCGCCAGTCAAAAAATAGTTCCAAATCACTTATTTATCTTCCCAATTTGGGCGAAGTAAGTTCAGTAGTTACCATTTCTAGAATCAGTGTTAGATTTTGAATCACATTCATACATTTTTGTCAATCAGCAATATCAAATTGACAAAAATTCGAATGGGTTGGGTCGAACGAATATCTTTAGCCCTCCTGATGTAATTAGGCTCGTGGCACCTATATTATGTGACTTATGAATTTTATTTTTTTGAATAGCTACTTTTCTATTCTTTTATATCTGTACACTCACACTAGCACAAAGAAATGCATTGAAAATGCCTATTTTCTATGCAATGACCCATTTTAATGTGTTACCCATACATGTTATTTTCACTATATATGGATGTATACAAATCCTTCCTGCATATAGCCCAACAGTGAATGCAATGACAATATAGGTCCCTATCAATTGTAATATAAAAGTCTATGTAAATTCTGTGTAGATATCAGGATACCAGAATTGTCCCAAACATAATTACCAAATATACATGAGATTGGATGAGGAAACAATAAAAGAATGAGATACTACTTTAGTATATTTGCATTTGACCTATTCAAAATCTTCCTAGGGCTGTTGCCTCTCAGATGTAAGAAGGAAGAGATACATAGAGAGAGAGAGAGAGAGAAAGAAAAATAATTTTATAGATGGCATGGCTTAATAAAGAGGGGGAGGGGGGCTATATAGATTGCAGCACACAGCCACCCCCCCTCCCTCCTTAGTTGAGCACTATTAGATACCTTACCTTACTCTGTGCCCCTTTCTAAATACCTTCTTGAAGGCACCACTCTAGTTCTCTTTAGTAAAGTTCTCAAAGTTCTATCTCCTCTCTACCTACCCCCTTCCTAAGAACAATTTTAACATGAGGAATTTATAAAGGTCTTCATAATGCTAAGTAGGTGATGTACATTAACACAAAACAATGATAAATCAGAACATAAAGAGGCCTTGTCTCTATACATTGACCAATATACATACATTCCTAGGCTACACAGACCTACTAACTTTACCTGATGTAGCCCTGCTAGCCATTAAATCCATTTTTTTGCACCACTTGATGACTAAACATATTGATATCAGTGAGAAACTGTTTGCTACTGAAGAGTTTGGCCAGGTATTCCATCCACTACTACGGATTTCCCATATTACTTACAGGTGTCACGCGCGTAAAACATTCCCCATAGACTTGTGTGTTAAAATGGCACTTTTGACAAATTCATAAAAAATAAATGTGAAATTAGAGGGTGGAATGTTTACTACCAATGGATAGGATATATATCTGACATTCCAAATCTGACCAGGAAAGGGTACCGTAGCCAGCTCATTTTAAAAATAAATCGCCATTTATGAAGATAACTATGAATCGATCGAATTCATCAACTGAAAGTGAAACAGTAAAATAGCCCTAATTATTCCGCCAGTCAAAAAATAGTTCCAAATCACTTATTTATCTTCCCAATTTGGGCGAAGTAAGTTCAGTAGTTACCATTTCTAGAATCAGTGTTAGATTTTGAATCACATTCATACATTTTTGTCAATCAGCAATATCAAATTGACAAAAATTCGAATGGGTTGGGTCGAACGAATATCTTTAGCCCTCCTGATGTAATTAGGCTCGTGGCACCTATATTATGTGACTTATGAATTTTATTTTTTTGAATAGCTACTTTTCTATTCTTTTATATCTGTACACTCACACTAGCACAAAGAAATGCATTGAAAATGCCTATTTTCTATGCAATGACCCATTTTAATGTGTTACCCATACATGTTATTTTCACTATATATGGATGTATACAAATCCTTCCTGCATATAGCCCAACAGTGAATGCAATGACAATATAGGTCCCTATCAATTGTAATATAAAAGTCTATGTAAATTCTGTGTAGATATCAGGATACCAGAATTGTCCCAAACATAATTACCAAATATACATGAGATTGGATGAGGAAACAATAAAAGAATGAGATACTACTTTAGTATATTTGCATTTGACCTATTCAAAATCTTCCTAGGGCTGTTGCCTCTCAGATGTAAGAAGGAAGAGATACATAGAGAGAGAGAGAGAGAGAAAGAAAAATAATTTTATAGATGGCATGGCTTAATAAAGAGGGGGAGGGGGGCTATATAGATTGCAGCACACAGCCACCCCCCCTCCCTCCTTAGTTGAGCACTATTAGATACCTTACCTTACTCTGTGCCCCTTTCTAAATACCTTCTTGAAGGCACCACTCTAGTTCTCTTTAGTAAAGTTCTCAAAGTTCTATCTCCTCTCTACCTACCCCCTTCCTAAGAACAATTTTAACATGAGGAATTTATAAAGGTCTTCATAATGCTAAGTAGGTGATGTACATTAACACAAAACAATGATAAATCAGAACATAAAGAGGCCTTGTCTCTATACATTGACCAATATACATACATTCCTAGGCTACACAGACCTACTAACTTTACCTGATGTAGCCCTGCTAGCCATTAAATCCATTTTTTTGCACCACTTGATGACTAAACATATTGATATCAGTGAGAAACTGTTTGCTACTGAAGAGTTTGGCCAGGTATTCCATCCACTACTACGGATTTCCCATATTACTTACAGGTGTCACGCGCGTAAAACATTCCCCATAGACTTGTGTGTTAAAATGGCACTTTTGACAAATTCATAAAAAATAAATGTGAAATTAGAGGGTGGAATGTTTACTACCAATGGATAGGATATATATCTGACATTCCAAATCTGACCAGGAAAGGGTACCGTAGCCAGCTCATTTTAAAAATAAATCGCCATTTATGAAGATAACTATGAATCGATCGAATTCATCAACTGAAAGTGAAACAGTAAAATAGCCCTAATTATTCCGCCAGTCAAAAAATAGTTCCAAATCACTTATTTATCTTCCCAATTTGGGCGAAGTAAGTTCAGTAGTTACCATTTCTAGAATCAGTGTTAGATTTTGAATCACATTCATACATTTTTGTCAATCAGCAATATCAAATTGACAAAAATTCGAATGGGTTGGGTCGAACGAATATCTTTAGCCCTCCTGATGTAATTAGGCTCGTGGCACCTATATTATGTGACTTATGAATTTTATTTTTTTGAATAGCTACTTTTCTATTCTTTTATATCTGTACACTCACACTAGCACAAAGAAATGCATTGAAAATGCCTATTTTCTATGCAATGACCCATTTTAATGTGTTACCCATACATGTTATTTTCACTATATATGGATGTATACAAATCCTTCCTGCATATAGCCCAACAGTGAATGCAATGACAATATAGGTCCCTATCAATTGTAATATAAAAGTCTATGTAAATTCTGTGTAGATATCAGGATACCAGAATTGTCCCAAACATAATTACCAAATATACATGAGATTGGATGAGGAAACAATAAAAGAATGAGATACTACTTTAGTATATTTGCATTTGACCTATTCAAAATCTTCCTAGGGCTGTTGCCTCTCAGATGTAAGAAGGAAGAGATACATAGAGAGAGAGAGAGAGAGAAAGAAAAATAATTTTATAGATGGCATGGCTTAATAAAGAGGGGGAGGGGGGCTATATAGATTGCAGCACACAGCCACCCCCCCTCCCTCCTTAGTTGAGCACTATTAGATACCTTACCTTACTCTGTGCCCCTTTCTAAATACCTTCTTGAAGGCTCCACTCTAGTTCTCTTTAGTAAAGTTCTCAAAGTTCTATCTCCTCTCTACCTACCCCCTTCCTAAGAACAATTTTAACATGAGGAATTTATAAAGGTCTTCATAATGCTAAGTAGGTGATGTACATTAACACAAAACAATGATAAATCAGAACATAAAGAGGCCTTGTCTCTATACATTGACCAATATACATACATTCCTAGGCTACACAGACCTACTAACTTTACCTGATGTAGCCCTGCTAGCCATTAAATCCATTTTTTTGCACCACTTGATGACTAAACATATTGATATCAGTGAGAAACTGTTTGCTACTGAAGAGTTTGGCCAGGTATTCCATCCACTACTACGGATTTCCCATATTACTTACAGGTGTCACGCGCGTAAAACATTCCCCATAGACTTGTGTGTTAAAATGGCACTTTTGACAAATTCATAAAAAATAAATGTGAAATTAGAGGGTGGAATGTTTACTACCAATGGATAGGATATATATCTGACATTCCAAATCTGACCAGGAAAGGGTACCGTAGCCAGCTCATTTTAAAAATAAATCGCCATTTATGAAGATAACTATGAATCGATCGAATTCATCAACTGAAAGTGAAACAGTAAAATAGCCCTAATTATTCCGCCAGTCAAAAAATAGTTCCAAATCACTTATTTATCTTCCCAATTTGGGCGAAGTAAGTTCAGTAGTTACCATTTCTAGAATCAGTGTTAGATTTTGAATCACATTCATACATTTTTGTCAATCAGCAATATCAAATTGACAAAAATTCGAATGGGTTGGGTCGAACGAATATCTTTAGCCCTCCTGATGTAATTAGGCTCGTGGCACCTATATTATGTGACTTATGAATTTTATTTTTTTGAATAGCTACTTTTCTATTCTTTTATATCTGTACACTCACACTAGCACAAAGAAATGCATTGAAAATGCCTATTTTCTATGCAATGACCCATTTTAATGTGTTACCCATACATGTTATTTTCACTATATATGGATGTATACAAATCCTTCCTGCATATAGCCCAACAGTGAATGCAATGACAATATAGGTCCCTATCAATTGTAATATAAAAGTCTATGTAAATTCTGTGTAGATATCAGGATACCAGAATTGTCCCAAACATAATTACCAAATATACATGAGATTGGATGAGGAAACAATAAAAGAATGAGATACTACTTTAGTATATTTGCATTTGACCTATTCAAAATCTTCCTAGGGCTGTTGCCTCTCAGATGTAAGAAGGAAGAGATACATAGAGAGAGAGAGAGAGAGAAAGAAAAATAATTTTATAGATGGCATGGCTTAATAAAGAGGGGGAGGGGGGCTATATAGATTGCAGCACACAGCCACCCCCCCTCCCTCCTTAGTTGAGCACTATTAGATACCTTACCTTACTCTGTGCCCCTTTCTAAATACCTTCTTGAAGGCACCACTCTAGTTCTCTTTAGTAAAGTTCTCAAAGTTCTATCTCCTCTCTACCTACCCCCTTCCTAAGAACAATTTTAACATGAGGAATTTATAAAGGTCTTCATAATGCTAAGTAGGTGATGTACATTAACACAAAACAATGATAAATCAGAACATAAAGAGGCCTTGTCTCTATACATTGACCAATATACATACATTCCTAGGCTACACAGACCTACTAACTTTACCTGATGTAGCCCTGCTAGCCATTAAATCCATTTTTTTGCACCACTTGATGACTAAACATATTGATATCAGTGAGAAACTGTTTGCTACTGAAGAGTTTGGCCAGGTATTCCATCCACTACTACGGATTTCCCATATTACTTACAGGTGTCACGCGCGTAAAACATTCCCCATAGACTTGTGTGTTAAAATGGCACTTTTGACAAATTCATAAAAAATAAATGTGAAATTAGAGGGTGGAATGTTTACTACCAATGGATAGGATATATATCTGACATTCCAAATCTGACCAGGAAAGGGTACCGTAGCCAGCTCATTTTAAAAATAAATCGCCATTTATGAAGATAACTATGAATCGATCGAATTCATCAACTGAAAGTGAACAGTAAAATAGCCCTAATTATTCCGCCAGTCAAAAAATAGTTCCAAATCACTTATTTATCTTCCCAATTTGGGCGAAGTAAGTTCAGTAGTTACCATTTCTAGAATCAGTGTTAGATTTTGAATCACATTCATACATTTTTGTCAATCAGCAATATCAAATTGACAAAAATTCGAATGGGTTGGGTCGAACGAATATCTTTAGCCCTCCTGATGTAATTAGGCTCGTGGCACCTATATTATGTGACTTATGAATTTTATTTTTTTGAATAGCTACTTTTCTATTCTTTTATATCTGTACACTCACACTAGCACAAAGAAATGCATTGAAAATGCCTATTTTCTATGCAATGACCCATTTTAATGTGTTACCCATACATGTTATTTTCACTATATATGGATGTATACAAATCCTTCCTGCATATAGCCCAACAGTGAATGCAATGACAATATAGGTCCCTATCAATTGTAATATAAAAGTCTATGTAAATTCTGTGTAGATATCAGGATACCAGAATTGTCCCAAACATAATTACCAAATATACATGAGATTGGATGAGGAAACAATAAAAGAATGAGATACTACTTTAGTATATTTGCATTTGACCTATTCAAAATCTTCCTAGGGCTGTTGCCTCTCAGATGTAAGAAGGAAGAGATACATAGAGAGAGAGAGAGAGAGAAAGAAAAATAATTTTATAGATGGCATGGCTTAATAAAGAGGGGGAGGGGGGCTATATAGATTGCAGCACACAGCCACCCCCCCTCCCTCCTTAGTTGAGCACTATTAGATACCTTACCTTACTCTGTGCCCCTTTCTAAATACCTTCTTGAAGGCACCACTCTAGTTCTCTTTAGTAAAGTTCTCAAAGTTCTATCTCCTCTCTACCTACCCCCTTCCTAAGAACAATTTTAACATGAGGAATTTATAAAGGTCTTCATAATGCTAAGTAGGTGATGTACATTAACACAAAACAATGATAAATCAGAACATAAAGAGGCCTTGTCTCTATACATTGACCAATATACATACATTCCTAGGCTACACAGACCTACTAACTTTACCTGATGTAGCCCTGCTAGCCATTAAATCCATTTTTTTGCACCACTTGATGACTAAACATATTGATATCAGTGAGAAACTGTTTGCTACTGAAGAGTTTGGCCAGGTATTCCATCCACTACTACGGATTTCCCATATTACTTACAGGTGTCACGCGCGTAAAACATTCCCCATAGACTTGTGTGTTAAAATGGCACTTTTGACAAATTCATAAAAAATAAATGTGAAATTAGAGGGTGGAATGTTTACTACCAATGGATAGGATATATATCTGACATTCCAAATCTGACCAGGAAAGGGTACCGTAGCCAGCTCATTTTAAAAATAAATCGCCATTTATGAAGATAACTATGAATCGATCGAATTCATCAACTGAAAGTGAAACAGTAAAATAGCCCTAATTATTCCGCCAGTCAAAAAATAGTTCCAAATCACTTATTTATCTTCCCAATTTGGGCGAAGTAAGTTCAGTAGTTACCATTTCTAGAATCAGTGTTAGATTTTGAATCACATTCATACATTTTTGTCAATCAGCAATATCAAATTGACAAAAATTCGAATGGGTTGGGTCGAACGAATATCTTTAGCCCTCCTGATGTAATTAGGCTCGTGGCACCTATATTATGTGACTTATGAATTTTATTTTTTTGAATAGCTACTTTTCTATTCTTTTATATCTGTACACTCACACTAGCACAAAGAAATGCATTGAAAATGCCTATTTTCTATGCAATGACCCATTTTAATGTGTTACCCATACATGTTATTTTCACTATATATGGATGTATACAAATCCTTCCTGCATATAGCCCAACAGTGAATGCAATGACAATATAGGTCCCTATCAATTGTAATATAAAAGTCTATGTAAATTCTGTGTAGATATCAGGATACCAGAATTGTCCCAAACATAATTACCAAATATACATGAGATTGGATGAGGAAACAATAAAAGAATGAGATACTACTTTAGTATATTTGCATTTGACCTATTCAAAATCTTCCTAGGGCTGTTGCCTCTCAGATGTAAGAAGGAAGAGATACATAGAGAGAGAGAGAGAGAGAAAGAAAAATAATTTTATAGATGGCATGGCTTAATAAAGAGGGGGAGGGGGGCTATATAGATTGCAGCACACAGCCACCCCCCCTCCCTCCTTAGTTGAGCACTATTAGATACCTTACCTTACTCTGTGCCCCTTTCTAAATACCTTCTTGAAGGCACCACTCTAGTTCTCTTTAGTAAAGTTCTCAAAGTTCTATCTCCTCTCTACCTACCCCCTTCCTAAGAACAATTTTAACATGAGGAATTTATAAAGGTCTTCATAATGCTAAGTAGGTGATGTACATTAACACAAAACAATGATAAATCAGAACATAAAGAGGCCTTGTCTCTATACATTGACCAATATACATACATTCCTAGGCTACACAGACCTACTAACTTTACCTGATGTAGCCCTGCTAGCCATTAAATCCATTTTTTTGCACCACTTGATGACTAAACATATTGATATCAGTGAGAAACTGTTTGCTACTGAAGAGTTTGGCCAGGTATTCCATCCACTACTACGGATTTCCCATATTACTTACAGGTGTCACGCGCGTAAAACATTCCCCATAGACTTGTGTGTTAAAATGGCACTTTTGACAAATTCATAAAAAATAAATGTGAAATTAGAGGGTGGAATGTTTACTACCAATGGATAGGATATATATCTGACATTCCAAATCTGACCAGGAAAGGGTACCGTAGCCAGCTCATTTTAAAAATAAATCGCCATTTATGAAGATAACTATGAATCGATCGAATTCATCAACTGAAAGTGAAACAGTAAAATAGCCCTAATTATTCCGCCAGTCAAAAAATAGTTCCAAATCACTTATTTATCTTCCCAATTTGGGCGAAGTAAGTTCAGTAGTTACCATTTCTAGAATCAGTGTTAGATTTTGAATCACATTCATACATTTTTGTCAATCAGCAATATCAAATTGACAAAAATTCGAATGGGTTGGGTCGAACGAATATCTTTAGCCCTCCTGATGTAATTAGGCTCGTGGCACCTATATTATGTGACTTATGAATTTTATTTTTTTGAATAGCTACTTTTCTATTCTTTTATATCTGTACACTCACACTAGCACAAAGAAATGCATTGAAAATGCCTATTTTCTATGCAATGACCCATTTTAATGTGTTACCCATACATGTTATTTTCACTATATATGGATGTATACAAATCCTTCCTGCATATAGCCCAACAGTGAATGCAATGACAATATAGGTCCCTATCAATTGTAATATAAAAGTCTATGTAAATTCTGTGTAGATATCAGGATACCAGAATTGTCCCAAACATAATTACCAAATATACATGAGATTGGATGAGGAAACAATAAAAGAATGAGATACTACTTTAGTATATTTGCATTTGACCTATTCAAAATCTTCCTAGGGCTGTTGCCTCTCAGATGTAAGAAGGAAGAGATACATAGAGAGAGAGAGAGAGAGAAAGAAAAATAATTTTATAGATGGCATGGCTTAATAAAGAGGGGGAGGGGGGCTATATAGATTGCAGCACACAGCCACCCCCCCTCCCTCCTTAGTTGAGCACTATTAGATACCTTACCTTACTCTGTGCCCCTTTCTAAATACCTTCTTGAAGGCACCACTCTAGTTCTCTTTAGTAAAGTTCTCAAAGTTCTATCTCCTCTCTACCTACCCCCTTCCTAAGAACAATTTTAACATGAGGAATTTATAAAGGTCTTCATAATGCTAAGTAGGTGATGTACATTAACACAAAACAATGATAAATCAGAACATAAAGAGGCCTTGTCTCTATACATTGACCAATATACATACATTCCTAGGCTACACAGACCTACTAACTTTACCTGATGTAGCCCTGCTAGCCATTAAATCCATTTTTTTGCACCACTTGATGACTAAACATATTGATATCAGTGAGAAACTGTTTGCTACTGAAGAGTTTGGCCAGGTATTCCATCCACTACTACGGATTTCCCATATTACTTACAGGTGTCACGCGCGTAAAACATTCCCCATAGACTTGTGTGTTAAAATGGCACTTTTGACAAATTCATAAAAAATAAATGTGAAATTAGAGGGTGGAATGTTTACTACCAATGGATAGGATATATATCTGACATTCCAAATCTGACCAGGAAAGGGTACCGTAGCCAGCTCATTTTAAAAATAAATCGCCATTTATGAAGATAACTATGAATCGATCGAATTCATCAACTGAAAGTGAAACAGTAAAATAGCCCTAATTATTCCGCCAGTCAAAAAATAGTTCCAAATCACTTATTTATCTTCCCAATTTGGGCGAAGTAAGTTCAGTAGTTACCATTTCTAGAATCAGTGTTAGATTTTGAATCACATTCATACATTTTTGTCAATCAGCAATATCAAATTGACAAAAATTCGAATGGGTTGGGTCGAACGAATATCTTTAGCCCTCCTGATGTAATTAGGCTCGTGGCACCTATATTATGTGACTTATGAATTTTATTTTTTTGAATAGCTACTTTTCTATTCTTTTATATCTGTACACTCACACTAGCACAAAGAAATGCATTGAAAATGCCTATTTTCTATGCAATGACCCATTTTAATGTGTTACCCATACATGTTATTTTCACTATATATGGATGTATACAAATCCTTCCTGCATATAGCCCAACAGTGAATGCAATGACAATATAGGTCCCTATCAATTGTAATATAAAAGTCTATGTAAATTCTGTGTAGATATCAGGATACCAGAATTGTCCCAAACATAATTACCAAATATACATGAGATTGGATGAGGAAACAATAAAAGAATGAGATACTACTTTAGTATATTTGCATTTGACCTATTCAAAATCTTCCTAGGGCTGTTGCCTCTCAGATGTAAGAAGGAAGAGATACATAGAGAGAGAGAGAGAGAGAAAGAAAAATAATTTTATAGATGGCATGGCTTAATAAAGAGGGGGAGGGGGGCTATATAGATTGCAGCACACAGCCACCCCCCCTCCCTCCTTAGTTGAGCACTATTAGATACCTTACCTTACTCTGTGCCCCTTTCTAAATACCTTCTTGAAGGCACCACTCTAGTTCTCTTTAGTAAAGTTCTCAAAGTTCTATCTCCTCTCTACCTACCCCCTTCCTAAGAACAATTTTAACATGAGGAATTTATAAAGGTCTTCATAATGCTAAGTAGGTGATGTACATTAACACAAAACAATGATAAATCAGAACATAAAGAGGCCTTGTCTCTATACATTGACCAATATACATACATTCCTAGGCTACACAGACCTACTAACTTTACCTGATGTAGCCCTGCTAGCCATTAAATCCATTTTTTTGCACCACTTGATGACTAAACATATTGATATCAGTGAGAAACTGTTTGCTACTGAAGAGTTTGGCCAGGTATTCCATCCACTACTACGGATTTCCCATATTACTTACAGGTGTCACGCGCGTAAAACATTCCCCATAGACTTGTGTGTTAAAATGGCACTTTTGACAAATTCATAAAAAATAAATGTGAAATTAGAGGGTGGAATGTTTACTACCAATGGATAGGATATATATCTGACATTCCAAATCTGACCAGGAAAGGGTACCGTAGCCAGCTCATTTTAAAAATAAATCGCCATTTATGAAGATAACTATGAATCGATCGAATTCATCAACTGAAAGTGAAACAGTAAAATAGCCCTAATTATTCCGCCAGTCAAAAAATAGTTCCAAATCACTTATTTATCTTCCCAATTTGGGCGAAGTAAGTTCAGTAGTTACCATTTCTAGAATCAGTGTTAGATTTTGAATCACATTCATACATTTTTGTCAATCAGCAATATCAAATTGACAAAAATTCGAATGGGTTGGGTCGAACGAATATCTTTAGCCCTCCTGATGTAATTAGGCTCGTGGCACCTATATTATGTGACTTATGAATTTTATTTTTTTGAATAGCTACTTTTCTATTCTTTTATATCTGTACACTCACACTAGCACAAAGAAATGCATTGAAAATGCCTATTTTCTATGCAATGACCCATTTTAATGTGTTACCCATACATGTTATTTTCACTATATATGGATGTATACAAATCCTTCCTGCATATAGCCCAACAGTGAATGCAATGACAATATAGGTCCCTATCAATTGTAATATAAAAGTCTATGTAAATTCTGTGTAGATATCAGGATACCAGAATTGTCCCAAACATAATTACCAAATATACATGAGATTGGATGAGGAAACAATAAAAGAATGAGATACTACTTTAGTATATTTGCATTTGACCTATTCAAAATCTTCCTAGGGCTGTTGCCTCTCAGATGTAAGAAGGAAGAGATACATAGAGAGAGAGAGAGAGAGAAAGAAAAATAATTTTATAGATGGCATGGCTTAATAAAGAGGGGGAGGGGGGCTATATAGATTGCAGCACACAGCCACCCCCCCTCCCTCCTTAGTTGAGCACTATTAGATACCTTACCTTACTCTGTGCCCCTTTCTAAATACCTTCTTGAAGGCACCACTCTAGTTCTCTTTAGTAAAGTTCTCAAAGTTCTATCTCCTCTCTACCTACCCCCTTCCTAAGAACAATTTTAACATGAGGAATTTATAAAGGTCTTCATAATGCTAAGTAGGTGATGTACATTAACACAAAACAATGATAAATCAGAACATAAAGAGGCCTTGTCTCTATACATTGACCAATATACATACATTCCTAGGCTACACAGACCTACTAACTTTACCTGATGTAGCCCTGCTAGCCATTAAATCCATTTTTTTGCACCACTTGATGACTAAACATATTGATATCAGTGAGAAACTGTTTGCTACTGAAGAGTTTGGCCAGGTATTCCATCCACTACTACGGATTTCCCATATTACTTACAGGTGTCACGCGCGTAAAACATTCCCCATAGACTTGTGTGTTAAAATGGCACTTTTGACAAATTCATAAAAAATAAATGTGAAATTAGAGGGTGGAATGTTTACTACCAATGGATAGGATATATATCTGACATTCCAAATCTGACCAGGAAAGGGTACCGTAGCCAGCTCATTTTAAAAATAAATCGCCATTTATGAAGATAACTATGAATCGATCGAATTCATCAACTGAAAGTGAAACAGTAAAATAGCCCTAATTATTCCGCCAGTCAAAAAATAGTTCCAAATCACTTATTTATCTTCCCAATTTGGGCGAAGTAAGTTCAGTAGTTACCATTTCTAGAATCAGTGTTAGATTTTGAATCACATTCATACATTTTTGTCAATCAGCAATATCAAATTGACAAAAATTCGAATGGGTTGGGTCGAACGAATATCTTTAGCCCTCCTGATGTAATTAGGCTCGTGGCACCTATATTATGTGACTTATGAATTTTATTTTTTTGAATAGCTACTTTTCTATTCTTTTATATCTGTACACTCACACTAGCACAAAGAAATGCATTGAAAATGCCTATTTTCTATGCAATGACCCATTTTAATGTGTTACCCATACATGTTATTTTCACTATATATGGATGTATACAAATCCTTCCTGCATATAGCCCAACAGTGAATGCAATGACAATATAGGTCCCTATCAATTGTAATATAAAAGTCTATGTAAATTCTGTGTAGATATCAGGATACCAGAATTGTCCCAAACATAATTACCAAATATACATGAGATTGGATGAGGAAACAATAAAAGAATGAGATACTACTTTAGTATATTTGCATTTGACCTATTCAAAATCTTCCTAGGGCTGTTGCCTCTCAGATGTAAGAAGGAAGAGATACATAGAGAGAGAGAGAGAGAGAAAGAAAAATAATTTTATAGATGGCATGGCTTAATAAAGAGGGGGAGGGGGGCTATATAGATTGCAGCACACAGCCACCCCCCCTCCCTCCTTAGTTGAGCACTATTAGATACCTTACCTTACTCTGTGCCCCTTTCTAAATACCTTCTTGAAGGCACCACTCTAGTTCTCTTTAGTAAAGTTCTCAAAGTTCTATCTCCTCTCTACCTACCCCCTTCCTAAGAACAATTTTAACATGAGGAATTTATAAAGGTCTTCATAATGCTAAGTAGGTGATGTACATTAACACAAAACAATGATAAATCAGAACATAAAGAGGCCTTGTCTCTATACATTGACCAATATACATACATTCCTAGGCTACACAGACCTACTAACTTTACCTGATGTAGCCCTGCTAGCCATTAAATCCATTTTTTTGCACCACTTGATGACTAAACATATTGATATCAGTGAGAAACTGTTTGCTACTGAAGAGTTTGGCCAGGTATTCCATCCACTACTACGGATTTCCCATATTACTTACAGGTGTCACGCGCGTAAAACATTCCCCATAGACTTGTGTGTTAAAATGGCACTTTTGACAAATTCATAAAAAATAAATGTGAAATTAGAGGGTGGAATGTTTACTACCAATGGATAGGATATATATCTGACATTCCAAATCTGACCAGGAAAGGGTACCGTAGCCAGCTCATTTTAAAAATAAATCGCCATTTATGAAGATAACTATGAATCGATCGAATTCATCAACTGAAAGTGAAACAGTAAAATAGCCCTAATTATTCCGCCAGTCAAAAAATAGTTCCAAATCACTTATTTATCTTCCCAATTTGGGCGAAGTAAGTTCAGTAGTTACCATTTCTAGAATCAGTGTTAGATTTTGAATCACATTCATACATTTTTGTCAATCAGCAATATCAAATTGACAAAAATTCGAATGGGTTGGGTCGAACGAATATCTTTAGCCCTCCTGATGTAATTAGGCTCGTGGCACCTATATTATGTGACTTATGAATTTTATTTTTTTGAATAGCTACTTTTCTATTCTTTTATATCTGTACACTCACACTAGCACAAAGAAATGCATTGAAAATGCCTATTTTCTATGCAATGACCCATTTTAATGTGTTACCCATACATGTTATTTTCACTATATATGGATGTATACAAATCCTTCCTGCATATAGCCCAACAGTGAATGCAATGACAATATAGGTCCCTATCAATTGTAATATAAAAGTCTATGTAAATTCTGTGTAGATATCAGGATACCAGAATTGTCCCAAACATAATTACCAAATATACATGAGATTGGATGAGGAAACAATAAAAGAATGAGATACTACTTTAGTATATTTGCATTTGACCT
The DNA here is from genome assembly GCF_037042905.1 of Lytechinus pictus. Taxonomy (NCBI): domain Eukaryota; kingdom Metazoa; phylum Echinodermata; class Echinoidea; order Temnopleuroida; family Toxopneustidae; genus Lytechinus; species Lytechinus pictus. Next base: position 21,045 of record NW_026974214.1, on the reverse strand, counting down.
ATTCAAAATCTTCCTAGGGCTGTTGCCTCTCAGATGTAAGAAGGAAGAGATACATAGAGAGAGAGAGAGAGAGAAAGAAAAATAATTTTATAGATGGCATGGCTTAATAAAGAGGGGGAGGGGGGCTATATAGATTGCAGCACACAGCCACCCCCCCTCCCTCCTTAGTTGAGCACTATTAGATACCTTACCTTACTCTGTGCCCCTTTCTAAATACCTTCTTGAAGGCACCACTCTAGTTCTCTTTAGTAAAGTTCTCAAAGTTCTATCTCCTCTCTACCTACCCCCTTCCTAAGAACAATTTTAACATGAGGAATTTATAAAGGTCTTCATAATGCTAAGTAGGTGATGTACATTAACACAAAACAATGATAAATCAGAACACCTTGTCTCTATACATTGACCAATATACATACATTCCTAGGCTACACAGACCTACTAACTTTACCTGATGTAGCCCTGCTAGCCATTAAATCCATTTTTTTGCACCACTTGATGACTAAACATATTGATATCAGTGAGAAACTGTTTGCTACTGAAGAGTTTGGCCAGGTATTCCATCCACTACTACGGATTTCCCATATTACTTACAGGTGTCACGCGCGTAAAACATTCCCCATAGACTTGTGTGTTAAAATGGCACTTTTGACAAATTCATAAAAAATAAATGTGAAATTAGAGGGTGGAATGTTTACTACCAATGGATAGGATATATATCTGACATTCCAAATCTGACCAGGAAAGGGTACCGTAGCCAGCTCATTTTAAAAATAAATCGCCATTTATGAAGATAACTATGAATCGATCGAATTCATCAACTGAAACAGTAAAATAGCCCTAATTATTCCGCCAGTCAAAAAATAGTTCCAAATCACTTATTTATCTTCCCAATTTGGGCGAAGTAAGTTCAGTAGTTACCATTTCTAGAATCAGTGTTAGATTTTGAATCACATTCATACATTTTTGTCAATCAGCAATATCAAATTGACAAAAATTCGAATGGGTTGGGTCGAACGAATATCTTTAGCCCTCCTGATGTAATTAGGCTCGTGGCACCTATATTATGTGACTTATGAATTTTATTTTTTTGAATAGCTACTTTTCTATTCTTTTATATCTGTACACTCACACTAGCACAAAGAAATGCATTGAAAATGCCTATTTTCTATGCAATGACCCATTTTAATGTGTTACCCATACATGTTATTTTCACTATATATGGATGTATACAAATCCTTCCTGCATATAGCCCAACAGTGAATGCAATGACAATATAGGTCCCTATCAATTGTAATATAAAAGTCTATGTAAATTCTGTGTAGATATCAGGATACCAGAATTGTCCCAAACATAATTACCAAATATACATGAGATTGGATGAGGAAACAATAAAAGAATGAGATACTACTTTAGTAATATTTGCATTTGACCTATTCAAAATCTTCCTAGGGCTGTTGCCTCTCAGATGTAAGAAGGAAGAGATACATAGAGAGAGAGAGAGAGAGAAAGAAAAATAATTTTATAGATGGCATGGCTTAATAAAGAGGGGGAGGGGGGCTATATAGATTGCAGCACACAGCCACCCCCCCTCCCTCCTTAGTTGAGCACTATTAGATACCTTACCTTACTCTGTGCCCCTTTCTAAATACCTTCTTGAAGGCACCACTCTAGTTCTCTTTAGTAAAGTTCTCAAAGTTCTATCTCCTCTCTACCTACCCCCTTCCTAAGAACAATTTTAACATGAGGAATTTATAAAGGTCTTCATAATGCTAAGTAGGTGATGTACATTAACACAAAACAATGATAAATCAGAACATAAAGAGGCCTTGTCTCTATACATTGACCAATATACATACATTCCTAGGCTACACAGACCTACTAACTTTACCTGATGTAGCCCTGCTAGCCATTAAATCCATTTTTTTGCACCACTTGATGACTAAACATATTGATATCAGTGAGAAACTGTTTGCTACTGAAGAGTTTGGCCAGGTATTCCATCCACTACTACGGATTTCCCATATTACTTACAGGTGTCACGCGCGTAAAACATTCCCCATAGACTTGTGTGTTAAAATGGCACTTTTGACAAATTCATAAAAAATAAATGTGAAATTAGAGGGTGGAATGTTTACTACCAATGGATAGGATATATATCTGACATTCCAAATCTGACCAGGAAAGGGTACCGTAGCCAGCTCATTTTAAAAATAAATCTCCATTTATGAAGATAACTATGAATCGATCGAATTCATCAACTGAAAGTGAAACAGTAAAATAGCCCTAATTATTCCGCCAGTCAAAAAATAGTTCCAAATCACTTATTTATCTTCCCAATTTGGGCGAAGTAAGTTCAGTAGTTACCATTTCTAGAATCAGTGTTAGATTTTGAATCACATTCATACATTTTTGTCAATCAGCAATATCAAATTGACAAAAATTCGAATGGGTTGGGTCGAACGAATATCTTTAGCCCTCCTGATGTAATTAGGCTCGTGGCACCTATATTATGTGACTTATGAATTTTATTTTTTTGAATAGCTACTTTTCTATTCTTTTATATCTGTACACTCACACTAGCACAAAGAAATGCATTGAAAATGCCTATTTTCTATGCAATGACCCATTTTAATGTGTTACCCATACATGTTATTTTCACTATATATGGATGTATACAAATCCTTCCTGCATATAGCCCAACAGTGAATGCAATGACAATATAGGTCCCTATCAATTGTAATATAAAAGTCTATGTAAATTCTGTGTAGATATCAGGATACCAGAATTGTCCCAAACATAATTACCAAATATACATGAGATTGGATGAGGAAACAATAAAAGAATGAGATACTACTTTAGTATATTTGCATTTGACCTATTCAAAATCTTCCTAGGGCTGTTGCCTCTCAGATGTAAGAAGGAAGAGATACATAGAGAGAGAGAGAGAGAGAAAGAAAAATAATTTTATAGATGGCATGGCTTAATAAAGAGGGGGAGGGGGGCTATATAGATTGCAGCACACAGCCACCCCCCCTCCCTCCTTAGTTGAGCACTATTAGATACCTTACCTTACTCTGTGCCCCTTTCTAAATACCTTCTTGAAGGCACCACTCTAGTTCTCTTTAGTAAAGTTCTCAAAGTTCTATCTCCTCTCTACCTACCCCCTTCCTAAGAACAATTTTAACATGAGGAATTTATAAAGGTCTTCATAATGCTAAGTAGGTGATGTACATTAACACAAAACAATGATAAATCAGAACATAAAGAGGCCTTGTCTCTATACATTGACCAATATACATACATTCCTAGGCTACACAGACCTACTAACTTTACCTGATGTAGCCCTGCTAGCCATTAAATCCATTTTTTTGCACCACTTGATGACTAAACATATTGATATCAGTGAGAAACTGTTTGCTACTGAAGAGTTTGGCCAGGTATTCCATCCACTACTACGGATTTCCCATATTACTTACAGGTGTCACGCGCGTAAAACATTCCCCATAGACTTGTGTGTTAAAATGGCACTTTTGACAAATTCATAAAAAATAAATGTGAAATTAGAGGGTGGAATGTTTACTACCAATGGATAGGATATATATCTGACATTCCAAATCTGACCAGGAAAGGGTACCGTAGCCAGCTCATTTTAAAAATAAATCGCCATTTATGAAGATAACTATGAATCGATCGAATTCATCAACTGAAAGTGAAACAGTAAAATAGCCCTAATTATTCCGCCAGTCAAAAAATAGTTCCAAATCACTTATTTATCTTCCCAATTTGGGCGAAGTAAGTTCAGTAGTTACCATTTCTAGAATCAGTGTTAGATTTTGAATCACATTCATACATTTTTGTCAATCAGCAATATCAAATTGACAAAAATTCGAATGGGTTGGGTCGAACGAATATCTTTAGCCCTCCTGATGTAATTAGGCTCGTGGCACCTATATTATGTGACTTATGAATTTTATTTTTTTGAATAGCTACTTTTCTATTCTTTTATATCTGTACACTCACACTAGCACAAAGAAATGCATTGAAAATGCCTATTTTCTATGCAATGACCCATTTTAATGTGTTACCCATACATGTTATTTTCACTATATATGGATGTATACAAATCCTTCCTGCATATAGCCCAACAGTGAATGCAATGACAATATAGGTCCCTATCAATTGTAATATAAAAGTCTATGTAAATTCTGTGTAGATATCAGGATACCAGAATTGTCCCAAACATAATTACCAAATATACATGAGATTGGATGAGGAAACAATAAAAGAATGAGATACTACTTTAGTATATTTGCATTTGACCTATTCAAAATCTTCCTAGGGCTGTTGCCTCTCAGATGTAAGAAGGAAGAGATACATAGAGAGAGAGAGAGAGAGAAAGAAAAATAATTTTATAGATGGCATGGCTTAATAAAGAGGGGGAGGGGGGCTATATAGATTGCAGCACACAGCCACCCCCCCTCCCTCCTTAGTTGAGCACTATTAGATACCTTACCTTACTCTGTGCCCCTTTCTAAATACCTTCTTGAAGGCACCACTCTAGTTCTCTTTAGTAAAGTTCTCAAAGTTCTATCTCCTCTCTACCTACCCCCTTCCTAAGAACAATTTTAACATGAGGAATTTATAAAGGTCTTCATAATGCTAAGTAGGTGATGTACATTAACACAAAACAATGATAAATCAGAACATAAAGAGGCCTTGTCTCTATACATTGACCAATATACATACATTCCTAGGCTACACAGACCTACTAACTTTACCTGATGTAGCCCTGCTAGCCATTAAATCCATTTTTTTGCACCACTTGATGACTAAACATATTGATATCAGTGAGAAACTGTTTGCTACTGAAGAGTTTGGCCAGGTATTCCATCCACTACTACGGATTTCCCATATTACTTACAGGTGTCACGCGCGTAAAACATTCCCCATAGACTTGTGTGTTAAAATGGCACTTTTGACAAATTCATAAAAAATAAATGTGAAATTAGAGGGTGGAATGTTTACTACCAATGGATAGGATATATATCTGACATTCCAAATCTGACCAGGAAAGGGTACCGTAGCCAGCTCATTTTAAAAATAAATCGCCATTTATGAAGATAACTATGAATCGATCGAATTCATCAACTGAAAGTGAAACAGTAAAATAGCCCTAATTATTCCGCCAGTCAAAAAATAGTTCCAAATCACTTATTTATCTTCCCAATTTGGGCGAAGTAAGTTCAGTAGTTACCATTTCTAGAATCAGTGTTTAGATTTTGAATCACATTCATACATTTTTGTCAATCAGCAATATCAAATTGACAAAAATTCGAATGGGTTGGGTCGAACGAATATCTTTAGCCCTCCTGATGTAATTAGGCTCGTGGCACCTATATTATGTGACTTATGAATTTTATTTTTTTGAATAGCTACTTTTCTATTCTTTTATATCTGTACACTCACACTAGCACAAAGAAATGCATTGAAAATGCCTATTTTCTATGCAATGACCCATTTTAATGTGTTACCCATACATGTTATTTTCACTATATATGGATGTATACAAATCCTTCCTGCATATAGCCCAACAGTGAATGCAATGACAATATAGGTCCCTATCAATTGTAATATAAAAGTCTATGTAAATTCTGTGTAGATATCAGGATACCAGAATTGTCCCAAACATAATTACCAAATATACATGAGATTGGATGAGGAAACAATAAAAAGAATGAGATACTACTTTAGTATATTTGCATTTGACCTATTCAAAATCTTCCTAGGGCTGTTGCCTCTCAGATGTAAGAAGGAAGAGATACATAGAGAGAGAGAGAGAGAGAAAGAAAAATAATTTTATAGATTGGCATGGCTTAATAAAGAGGGGGAGGGGGGCTATATAGATTGCAGCACACAGCCACCCCCCTCCCTCCTTAAGTTGAGCACTATTAGATACCTTACCTTACTCTGTGCCCCTTTCTAAATACCTTCTTGAAGGCACCACTCTAGTTCTCTTTAGTAAGTTCTCAAAGTTCTATCTCCTCTCTACCTACCCCCTTCCTAAGAACAATTTTAACATGAGGAATTTATAAAGGTCTTCATAATGCTAAGTAGGTGATGTACATTAACACAAAACAATGATAAATCAGAACATAAAGAGGCCTTGTCTCTATACATTGACCAATATACATACATTCCTAGGCTACACAGACCTACTAACTTTACCTGATGTAGCCCTGCTAGCCATTAAATCCATTTTTTTGCACCACTTGATGACTAAACATATTGATATCAGTGAGAAACTGTTTGCTACTGAAGAGTTTGGCCAGGTATTCCATCCACTACTACGGATTTCCCATATTACTTACAGGTGTCACGCGCGTAAAACATTCCCATAGACTTGTGTGTTAAAATGGCACTTTTGACAAATTCATAAAAAATAAATGTGAAATTAGAGGGTGGAATGTTTACTACCAATGGATAGGATATATATCTGACATTCCAAATCTGACCAGGAAAGGGTACCGTAGCCAGCTCATTTTAAAATAAATCGCCATTTATGAAGATAACTATGAATCGATCGAATTCATCAACTGAAAGTGAAACAGTAAAATAGCCCTAATTATTCCGCCAGTCAAAAAATAGTTCCAAATCACTTATTTATCTTCCCAATTTGGGCGAAGTAAGTTCAGTAGTTACCATTTCTAGAATCAGTGTTAGATTTTGAATCACATTCATACATTTTTGTCAATCAGCAATATCAAATTGACAAAAATTCGAATGGGTTGGGTCGAACGAATATCTTTAGCCCTCCTGATGTAATTAGGCTCGTGGCACCTATATTATGTGACTTATGAATTTTATTTTTTTGAATAGCTACTTTTCTATTCTTTTATATCTGTACACTCACACTAGCACAAAGAAATGCATTGAAAATGCCTATTTTCTATGCAATGACCCATTTTAATGTGTTACCCATACATGTTATTTTCACTATATATGGATGTATAACAAATCCTTCCTGCATATAGCCCAACAGTGAATGCAATGACAATATAGGTCCCTATCAATTGTAATATAAAAGTCTATGTAAATTCTGTGTAGATATCAGGATACCAGAATTGTCCCAAACATAATTACCAAATATACATGAGATTGGATGAGGAAACAATAAAAGAATGAGATACTACTTTAGTATATTTGCATTTGACCTATTCAAAATCTTCCTAGGGCTGTTGCCTCTCAGATGTAAGAAGGAAGAGATACATAGAGAGAGAGAGAGAGAGAAAGAAAAATAATTTTATAGATGGCATGGCTTAATAAAGAGGGGGAGGGGGGCTATATAGATTGCAGCACACAGCCACCCCCCCTCCCTCCTTAGTTGAGCACTATTAGATACCTTACCTTACTCTGTGCCCCTTTCTAAATACCTTCTTGAAGGCACCACTCTAGTTCTCTTTAGTAAAGTTCTCAAAGTTCTATCTCCTCTCTACCTACCCCCTTCCTAAGAACAATTTTAACATGAGGAATTTATAAAGGTCTTCATAATGCTAAGTAGGTGATGTACATTAACACAAAACAATGATAAATCAGAACATAAAGAGGCCTTGTCTCTATACATTGACCAATATACATACATTCCTAGGCTACACAGACCTACTAACTTTACCTGATGTAGCCCTGCTAGCCATTAAATCCATTTTTTTGCACCACTTGATGACTAAACATATTGATATCAGTGAGAAACTGTTTGCTACTGAAGAGTTTGGCCAGGTATTCCATCCACTACTACGGATTTCCCATATTACTTACAGGTGTCACGCGCGTAAAACATTCCCCATAGACTTGTGTGTTAAAATGGCACTTTTGACAAATTCATAAAAAATAAATGTGAAATTAGAGGGTGGAATGTTTACTACCAATGGATAGGATATATATCTGACATTCCAAATCTGACCAGGAAAGGGTACCGTAGCCAGCTCATTTTAAAAATAAATCGCCATTTATGAAGATAACTATGAATCGATCGAATTCATCAACTGAAAGTGAAACAGTAAAATAGCCCTAATTATTCCGCCAGTCAAAAAATAGTTCCAAATCACTTATTTATCTTCCCAATTTGGGCGAAGTAAGTTCAGTAGTTACCATTTCTAGAATCAGTGTTAGATTTTGAATCACATTCATACATTTTTGTCAATCAGCAATATCAAATTGACAAAAATTCGAATGGGTTGGGTCGAACGAATATCTTTAGCCCTCCTGATGTAATTAGGCTCGTGGCACCTATATTATGTGACTTATGAATTTTATTTTTTTGAATAGCTACTTTTCTATTCTTTTATATCTGTACACTCACACTAGCACAAAGAAATGCATTGAAAATGCCTATTTTCTATGCAATGACCCATTTTAATGTGTTACCCATACATGTTATTTTCACTATATATGGATGTATACAAATCCTTCCTGCATATAGCCCAACAGTGAATGCAATGACAATATAGGTCCCTATCAATTGTAATATAAAAGTCTATGTAAATTCTGTGTAGATATCAGGATACCAGAATTGTCCCAAACATAATTACCAAATATACATGAGATTGGATGAGGAAACAATAAAAGAATGAGATACTACTTTAGTATATTTGCATTTGACCTATTCAAAATCTTCCTAGGGCTGTTGCCTCTCAGATGTAAGAAGGAAGAGATACATAGAGAGAGAGAGAGAGAGAAAGAAAAATAATTTTATAGATGGCATGGCTTAATAAAGAGGGGGAGGGGGGCTATATAGATTGCAGCACACAGCCACCCCCCCTCCCTCCTTAGTTGAGCACTATTAGATACCTTACCTTACTCTGTGCCCCTTTCTAAATACCTTCTTGAAGGCACCACTCTAGTTCTCTTTAGTAAAGTTCTCAAAGTTCTATCTCCTCTCTACCTACCCCCTTCCTAAGAACAATTTTAACATGAGGAATTTATAAAGGTCTTCATAATGCTAAGTAGGTGATGTACATTAACACAAAACAATGATAAATCAGAACATAAAGAGGCCTTGTCTCTATACATTGACCAATATACATACATTCCTAGGCTACACAGACCTACTAACTTTACCTGATGTAGCCCTGCTAGCCATTAAATCCATTTTTTTGCACCACTTGATGACTAAACATATTGATATCAGTGAGAAACTGTTTGCTACTGAAGAGTTTGGCCAGGTATTCCATCCACTACTACGGATTTCCCATATTACTTACAGGTGTCACGCGCGTAAAACATTCCCCATAGACTTGTGTGTTAAAATGGCACTTTTGACAAATTCATAAAAAATAAATGTGAAATTAGAGGGTGGAATGTTTACTACCAATGGATAGGATATATATCTGACATTCCAAATCTGACCAGGAAAGGGTACCGTAGCCAGCTCATTTTAAAAATAAATCGCCATTTATGAAGATAACTATGAATCGATCGAATTCATCAACTGAAAGTGAAACAGTAAAATAGCCCTAATTATTCCGCCAGTCAAAAAATAGTTCCAAATCACTTATTTATCTTCCCAATTTGGGCGAAGTAAGTTCAGTAGTTACCATTTCTAGAATCAGTGTTAGATTTTGAATCACATTCATACATTTTTGTCAATCAGCAATATCAAATTGACAAAAATTCGAATGGGTTGGGTCGAACGAATATCTTTAGCCCTCCTGATGTAATTAGGCTCGTGGCACCTATATTATGTGACTTATGAATTTTATTTTTTTGAATAGCTACTTTTCTATTCTTTTATATCTGTACACTCACACTAGCACAAAGAAATGCATTGAAAATGCCTATTTTCTATGCAATGACCCATTTTAATGTGTTACCCATACATGTTATTTTCACTATATATGGATGTATACAAATCCTTCCTGCATATAGCCCAACAGTGAATGCAATGACAATATAGGTCCCTATCAATTGTAATATAAAAGTCTATGTAAATTCTGTGTAGATATCAGGATACCAGAATTGTCCCAAACATAATTACCAAATATACATGAGATTGGATGAGGAAACAATAAAAGAATGAGATACTACTTTAGTATATTTGCATTTGACCTATTCAAAATCTTCCTAGGGCTGTTGCCTCTCAGATGTAAGAAGGAAGAGATACATAGAGAGAGAGAGAGAGAGAAAGAAAAATAATTTTATAGATGGCATGGCTTAATAAAGAGGGGGAGGGGGGCTATATAGATTGCAGCACACAGCCACCCCCCCTCCCTCCTTAGTTGAGCACTATTAGATACCTTACCTTACTCTGTGCCCCTTTCTAAATACCTTCTTGAAGGCACCACTCTAGTTCTCTTTAGTAAAGTTCTCAAAGTTCTATCTCCTCTCTACCTACCCCCTTCCTAAGAACAATTTTAACATGAGGAATTTATAAAGGTCTTCATAATGCTAAGTAGGTGATGTACATTAACACAAAACAATGATAAATCAGAACATAAAGAGGCCTTGTCTCTATACATTGACCAATATACATACATTCCTAGGCTACACAGACCTACTAACTTTACCTGATGTAGCCCTGCTAGCCATTAAATCCATTTTTTTGCACCACTTGATGACTAAACATATTGATATCAGTGAGAAACTGTTTGCTACTGAAGAGTTTGGCCAGGTATTCCATCCACTACTACGGATTTCCCATATTACTTACAGGTGTCACGCGCGTAAAACATTCCCCATAGACTTGTGTGTTAAAATGGCACTTTTGACAAATTCATAAAAAATAAATGTGAAATTAGAGGGTGGAATGTTTACTACCAATGGATAGGATATATATCTGACATTCCAAATCTGACCAGGAAAGGGTACCGTAGCCAGCTCATTTTAAAAATAAATCGCCATTTATGAAGATAACTATGAATCGATCGAATTCATCAACTGAAACAGTAAAATAGCCCTAATTATTCCGCCAGTCAAAAAATAGTTCCAAATCACTTATTTATCTTCCCAATTTGGGCGAAGTAAGTTCAGTAGTTACCATTTCTAGAATCAGTGTTAGATTTTGAATCACATTCATACATTTTTGTCAATCAGCAATATCAAATTGACAAAAATTCGAATGGGTTGGGTCGAACGAATATCTTTAGCCCTCCTGATGTAATTAGGCTCGTGGCACCTATATTATGTGACTTATGAATTTTATTTTTTTGAATAGCTACTTTTCTATTCTTTTATATCTGTACACTCACACTAGCACAAAGAAATGCATTGAAAATGCCTATTTTCTATGCAATGACCCATTTTAATGTGTTACCCATACATGTTATTTTCACTATATATGGATGTATACAAATCCTTCCTGCATATAGCCCAACAGTGAATGCAATGACAATATAGGTCCCTATCAATTGTAATATAAAAGTCTATGTAAATTCTGTGTAGATATCAGGATACCAGAATTGTCCCAAACATAATTACCAAATATACATGAGATTGGATGAGGAAACAATAAAAGAATGAGATACTACTTTAGTATATTTGCATTTGACCTATTCAAAATCTTCCTAGGGCTGTTGCCTCTCAGATGTAAGAAGGAAGAGATACATAGAGAGAGAGAGAGAGAGAAAGAAAAATAATTTTATAGATGGCATGGCTTAATAAAGAGGGGGAGGGGGGCTATATAGATTGCAGCACACAGCCACCCCCCCTCCCTCCTTAGTTGAGCACTATTAGATACCTTACCTTACTCTGTGCCCCTTTCTAAATACCTTCTTGAAGGCACCACTCTAGTTCTCTTTAGTAAAGTTCTCAAAGTTCTATCTCCTCTCTACCTACCCCCTTCCTAAGAACAATTTTAACATGAGGAATTTATAAAGGTCTTCATAATGCTAAGTAGGTGATGTACATTAACACAAAACAATGATAAATCAGAACATAAAGAGGCCTTGTCTCTATACATTGACCAATATACATACATTCCTAGGCTACACAGACCTACTAACTTTACCTGATGTAGCCCTGCTAGCCATTAAATCCATTTTTTTGCACCACTTGATGACTAAACATATTGATATCAGTGAGAAACTGTTTGCTACTGAAGAGTTTGGCCAGGTATTCCATCCACTACTACGGATTTCCCATATTACTTACAGGTGTCACGCGCGTAAAACATTCCCCATAGACTTGTGTGTTAAAATGGCACTTTTGACAAATTCATAAAAAATAAATGTGAAATTAGAGGGTGGAATGTTTACTACCAATGGATAGGATATATATCTGACATTCCAAATCTGACCAGGAAAGGGTACCGTAGCCAGCTCATTTTAAAAATAAATCGCCATTTATGAAGATAACTATGAATCGATCGAATTCATCAACTGAAAGTGAAACAGTAAAATAGCCCTAATTATTCCGCCAGTCAAAAAATAGTTCCAAATCACTTATTTATCTTCCCAATTTGGGCGAAGTAAGTTCAGTAGTTACCATTTCTAGAATCAGTGTTAGATTTTGAATCACATTCATACATTTTTGTCAATCAGCAATATCAAATTGACAAAAATTCGAATGGGTTGGGTCGAACGAATATCTTTAGCCCTCCTGATGTAATTAGGCTCGTGGCACCTATATTATGTGACTTATGAATTTTATTTTTTTTGAATAGCTACTTTTCTATTCTTTTATATCTGTACACTCACACTAGCACAAAGAAATGCATTGAAAATGCCTATTTTCTATGCAATGACCCATTTTAATGTGTTACCCATACATGTTATTTTCACTATATATGGATGTATACAAATCCTTCCTGCATATAGCCCAACAGTGAATGCAATGACAATATAGGTCCCTATCAATTGTAATATAAAAGTCTATGTAAATTCTGTGTAGATATCAGGATACCAGAATTGTCCCAAACATAATTACCAAATATACATGAGATTGGATGAGGAAACAATAAAAGAATGAGATACTACTTTAGTATATTTGCATTTGACCTATTCAAAATCTTCCTAGGGCTGTTGCCTCTCAGATGTAAGAAGGAAGAGATACATAGAGAGAGAGAGAGAGAGAAAGAAAAATAATTTTATAGATGGCATGGCTTAATAAAGAGGGGGAGGGGGGCTATATAGATTGCAGCACACAGCCACCCCCCCTCCCTCCTTAGTTGAGCACTATTAGATACCTTACCTTACTCTGTGCCCCTTTCTAAATACCTTCTTGAAGGCACCACTCTAGTTCTCTTTAGTAAAGTTCTCAAAGTTCTATCTCCTCTCTACCTACCCCCTTCCTAAGAACAATTTTAACATGAGGAATTTATAAAGGTCTTCATAATGCTAAGTAGGTGATGTACATTAACACAAAACAATGATAAATCAGAACATAAAGAGGCCTTGTCTCTATACATTGACCAATATACATACATTCCTAGGCTACACAGACCTACTAACTTTACCTGATGTAGCCCTGCTAGCCATTAAATCCATTTTTTTGCACCACTTGATGACTAAACATATTGATATCAGTGAGAAACTGTTTGCTACTGAAGAGTTTGGCCAGGTATTCCATCCACTACTACGGATTTCCCATATTACTTACAGGTGTCACGCGCGTAAAACATTCCCCATAGACTTGTGTGTTAAAATGGCACTTTTGACAAATTCATAAAAAATAAATGTGAAATTAGAGGGTGGAATGTTTACTACCAATGGATAGGATATATATCTGACATTCCAAATCTGACCAGGAAAGGGTACCGTAGCCAGCTCATTTTAAAAATAAATCGCCATTTATGAAGATAACTATGAATCGATCGAATTCATCAACTGAAAGTGAAACAGTAAAATAGCCCTAATTATTCCGCCAGTCAAAAAATAGTTCCAAATCACTTATTTATCTTCCCAATTTGGGCGAAGTAAGTTCAGTAGTTACCATTTCTAGAATCAGTGTTAGATTTTGAATCACATTCATACATTTTTGTCAATCAGCAATATCAAATTGACAAAAATTCGAATGGGTTGGGTCGAACGAATATCTTTAGCCCTCCTGATGTAATTAGGCTCGTGGCACCTATATTATGTGACTTATGAATTTTATTTTTTTGAATAGCTACTTTTCTATTCTTTTATATCTGTACACTCACACTAGCACAAAGAAATGCATTGAAAATGCCTATTTTCTATGCAATGACCCATTTTAATGTGTTACCCATACATGTTATTTTCACTATATATGGATGTATACAAATCCTTCCTGCATATAGCCCAACAGTGAATGCAATGACAATATAGGTCCCTATCAATTGTAATATAAAAGTCTATGTAAATTCTGTGTAGATATCAGGATACCAGAATTGTCCCAAACATAATTACCAAATATACATGAGATTGGATGAGGAAACAATAAAAGAATGAGATACTACTTTAGTATATTTGCATTTGACCTATTCAAAATCTTCCTAGGGCTGTTGCCTCTCAGATGTAAGAAGGAAGAGATACATAGAGAGAGAGAGAGAGAGAAAGAAAAATAATTTTATAGATGGCATGGCTTAATAAAGAGGGGGAGGGGGGCTATATAGATTGCAGCACACAGCCACCCCCCCTCCCTCCTTAGTTGAGCACTATTAGATACCTTACCTTACTCTGTGCCCCTTTCTAAATACCTTCTTGAAGGCACCACTCTAGTTCTCTTTAGTAAAGTTCTCAAAGTTCTATCTCCTCTCTACCTACCCCCTTCCTAAGAACAATTTTAACATGAGGAATTTATAAAGGTCTTCATAATGCTAAGTAGGTGATGTACATTAACACAAAACAATGATAAATCAGAACATAAAGAGGCCTTGTCTCTATACATTGACCAATATACATACATTCCTAGGCTACACAGACCTACTAACTTTACCTGATGTAGCCCTGCTAGCCATTAAATCCATTTTTTTGCACCACTTGATGACTAAACATATTGATATCAGTGAGAAACTGTTTGCTACTGAAGAGTTTGGCCAGGTATTCCATCCACTACTACGGATTTCCCATATTACTTACAGGTGTCACGCGCGTAAAACATTCCCCATAGACTTGTGTGTTAAAATGGCACTTTTGACAAATTCATAAAAAATAAATGTGAAATTAGAGGGTGGAATGTTTACTACCAATGGATAGGATATATATCTGACATTCCAAATCTGACCAGGAAAGGGTACCGTAGCCAGCTCATTTTAAAAATAAATCGCCATTTATGAAGATAACTATGAATCGATCGAATTCATCAACTGAAAGTGAAACAGTAAAATAGCCCTAATTATTCCGCCAGTCAAAAAATAGTTCCAAATCACTTATTTATCTTCCCAATTTGGGCGAAGTAAGTTCAGTAGTTACCATTTCTAGAATCAGTGTTAGATTTTGAATCACATTCATACATTTTTGTCAATCAGCAATATCAAATTGACAAAAATTCGAATGGGTTGGGTCGAACGAATATCTTTAGCCCTCCTGATGTAATTAGGCTCGTGGCACCTATATTATGTGACTTATGAATTTTATTTTTTTGAATAGCTACTTTTCTATTCTTTTATATCTGTACACTCACACTAGCACAAAGAAATGCATTGAAAATGCCTATTTTCTATGCAATGACCCATTTTAATGTGTTACCCATACATGTTATTTTCACTATATATGGATGTATACAAATCCTTCCTGCATATAGCCCAACAGTGAATGCAATGACAATATAGGTCCCTATCAATTGTAATATAAAAGTCTATGTAAATTCTGTGTAGATATCAGGATACCAGAATTGTCCCAAACATAATTACCAAATATACATGAGATTGGATGAGGAAACAATAAAAGAATGAGATACTACTTTAGTATATTTGCATTTGACCTATTCAAAATCTTCCTAGGGCTGTTGCCTCTCAGATGTAAGAAGGAAGAGATACATAGAGAGAGAGAGAGAGAGAAAGAAAAATAATTTTATAGATGGCATGGCTTAATAAAGAGGGGGAGGGGGGCTATATAGATTGCAGCACACAGCCACCCCCCCTCCCTCCTTAGTTGAGCACTATTAGATACCTTACCTTACTCTGTGCCCCTTTCTAAATACCTTCTTGAAGGCACCACTCTAGTTCTCTTTAGTAAAGTTCTCAAAGTTCTATCTCCTCTCTACCTACCCCCTTCCTAAGAACAATTTTAACATGAGGAATTTATAAAGGTCTTCATAATGCTAAGTAGGTGATGTACATTAACACAAAACAATGATAAATCAGAACATAAAGAGGCCTTGTCTCTATACATTGACCAATATACATACATTCCTAGGCTACACAGACCTACTAACTTTACCTGATGTAGCCCTGCTAGCCATTAAATCCATTTTTTTGCACCACTTGATGACTAAACATATTGATATCAGTGAGAAACTGTTTGCTACTGAAGAGTTTGGCCAGGTATTCCATCCACTACTACGGATTTCCCATATTACTTACAGGTGTCACGCGCGTAAAACATTCCCCATAGACTTGTGTGTTAAAATGGCACTTTTGACAAATTCATAAAAAATAAATGTGAAATTAGAGGGTGGAATGTTTACTACCAATGGATAGGATATATATCTGACATTCCAAATCTGACCAGGAAAGGGTACCGTAGCCAGCTCATTTTAAAAATAAATCGCCATTTATGAAGATAACTATGAATCGATCGAATTCATCAACTGAAAGTGAAACAGTAAAATAGCCCTAATTATTCCGCCAGTCAAAAAATAGTTCCAAATCACTTATTTATCTTCCCAATTTGGGCGAAGTAAGTTCAGTAGTTACCATTTCTAGAATCAGTGTTAGATTTTGAATCACATTCATACATTTTTGTCAATCAGCAATATCAAATTGACAAAAATTCGAATGGGTTGGGTCGAACGAATATCTTTAGCCCTCCTGATGTAATTAGGCTCGTGGCACCTATATTATGTGACTTATGAATTTTATTTTTTTGAATAGCTACTTTTCTATTCTTTTATATCTGTACACTCACACTAGCACAAAGAAATGCATTGAAAATGCCTATTTTCTATGCAATGACCCATTTTAATGTGTTACCCATACATGTTATTTTCACTATATATGGATGTATACAAATCCTTCCTGCATATAGCCCAACAGTGAATGCAATGACAATATAGGTCCCTATCAATTGTAATATAAAAGTCTATGTAAATTCTGTGTAGATATCAGGATACCAGAATTGTCCCAAACATAATTACCAAATATACATGAGATTGGATGAGGAAACAATAAAAGAATGAGATACTACTTTAGTATATTTGCATTTGACCTATTCAAAATCTTCCTAGGGCTGTTGCCTCTCAGATGTAAGAAGGAAGAGATACATAGAGAGAGAGAGAGAGAGAAAGAAAAATAATTTTATAGATGGCATGGCTTAATAAAGAGGGGGAGGGGGGCTATATAGATTGCAGCACACAGCCACCCCCCCTCCCTCCTTAGTTGAGCACTATTAGATACCTTACCTTACTCTGTGCCCCTTTCTAAATACCTTCTTGAAGGCACCACTCTAGTTCTCTTTAGTAAAGTTCTCAAAGTTCTATCTCCTCTCTACCTACCCCCTTCCTAAGAACAATTTTAACATGAGGAATTTATAAAGGTCTTCATAATGCTAAGTAGGTGATGTACATTAACACAAAACAATGATAAATCAGAACATAAAGAGGCCTTGTCTCTATACATTGACCAATATACATACATTCCTAGGCTACACAGACCTACTAACTTTACCTGATGTAGCCCTGCTAGCCATTAAATCCATTTTTTTGCACCACTTGATGACTAAACATATTGATATCAGTGAGAAACTGTTTGCTACTGAAGAGTTTGGCCAGGTATTCCATCCACTACTACGGATTTCCCATATTACTTACAGGTGTCACGCGCGTAAAACATTCCCCATAGACTTGTGTGTTAAAATGGCACTTTTGGACAAATTCATAAAAAATAAATGTGAAATTAGAGGGTGGAATGTTTACTACCAATGGATAGGATATATATCTGACATTCCAAATCTGACCAGGAAAGGGGTACCGTAGCCAGCTCATTTTAAAAATAAATCGCCATTTATGAAGATAACTATGAATCGATCGAATTCATCAACTGAAAGTGAAACAGTAAAATAGCCCTAATTATTCCGCCAGTCAAAAATAGTTCCAAATCACTTATTTATCTTCCCAATTTGGGCGAAGTAAGTTCAGTAGTTACCATTTCTAGAATCAGTGTTAGATTTTGAATCACATTCATACATTTTTGTCAATCAGCAATATCAAATTGACAAAAATTCGAATGGGTTGGGTCGAACGAATTCTTTAGCCCTCCTGATGTAATTAGGCTCGTGGCACCTATATTATGTGACTTATGAATTTTATTTTTTGAATAGCTACTTTTCTATTCTTTTATATCTGTACACTCACACTAGCACAAAGAAATGCATTGAAAATGCCTATTTTCTATGCAATGACCCATTTTAATGTGTTACCCATACATGTTATTTTCACTATATATGGATGTATACAAATCCTTCCTGCATATAGCCCAACAGTGAATGCAATGACAATATAGGTCCCTATCAATTGTAATATAAAAGTCTATGTAAATTCTGTGTAGATATCAGGATACCAGAATTGTCCCAAACATAATTACCAAATATACATGAGATTGGATGAGGAAACAATAAAAGAATGAGATACTACTTTAGTATATTTGCATTTGACCTATTCAAAATCTTCCTAGGGCTGTTGCCTCTCAGATGTAAGAAGGAAGAGATACATAGAGAGAGAGAGAGAGAGAAAGAAAAATAATTTTATAGATGGCATGGCTTAATAAAGAGGGGGAGGGGGGCTATATAGATTGCAGCACACAGCCACCCCCCCTCCCTCCTTAGTTGAGCACTATTAGATACCTTACCTTACTCTGTGCCCCTTTCTAAATACCTTCTTGAAGGCACCACTCTAGTTCTCTTTAGTAAAGTTCTCAAAGTTCTATCTCCTCTCTACCTACCCCCTTCCTAAGAACAATTTTAACATGAGGAATTTATAAAGGTCTTCATAATGCTAAGTAGGTGATGTACATTAACACAAAACAATGATAAATCAGAACATAAAGAGGCCTTGTCTCTATACATTGACCAATATACATACATTCCTAGGCTACACAGACCTACTAACTTTACCTGATGTAGCCCTGCTAGCCATTAAATCCATTTTTTTGCACCACTTGATGACTAAACATATTGATATCAGTGAGAAACTGTTTGCTACTGAAGAGTTTGGCCAGGTATTCCATCCACTACTACGGATTTCCCATATTACTTACAGGTGTCACGCGCGTAAAACATTCCCCATAGACTTGTGTGTTAAAATGGCACTTTTGACAAATTCATAAAAAATAAATGTGAAATTAGAGGGTGGAATGTTTACTACCAATGGATAGGATATATATCTGACATTCCAAATCTGACCAGGAAAGGGTACCGTAGCCAGCTCATTTTAAAAATAAATCGCCATTTATGAAGATAACTATGAATCGATCGAATTCATCAACTGAAAGTGAAACAGTAAAATAGCCCTAATTATTCCGCCAGTCAAAAAATAGTTCCAAATCACTTATTTATCTTCCCAATTTGGGCGAAGTAAGTTCAGTAGTTACCATTTCTAGAATCAGTGTTAGATTTTGAATCACATTCATACATTTTTGTCAATCAGCAATATCAAATTGACAAAAATTCGAATGGGTTGGGTCGAACGAATATCTTTAGCCTCCTGATGTAATTAGGCTCGTGGCACCTATATTATGTGGACTTATGAATTTTATTTTTTTGAATAGCTACTTTTCTATTCTTTTATATCTGTACACTCACACTAGCACAAAGAAATGCATTGAAAATGCCTATTTCTATGCAATGACCCATTTTAATGTGTTACCCATACATGTTATTTTCACTATATATGGATGTATACAAATCCTTCCTGCATATAGCCCAACAGTGAATGCAATGACAATATAGGTCCCTATCAATTGTAATATAAAAGTCTATGTAAATTCTGTGTAGATATCAGGATACCAGAATTGTCCCAAACATAATTACCAAATATACATGAGATTGGATGAGGAAACAATAAAAGAATGAGATACTACTTTAGTATATTTGCATTTGACCTATTCAAAATCTTCCTAGGGCTGTTGCCTCTCAGATGTAAGAAGGAAGAGATACATAGAGAGAGAGAGAGAGAGAAAGAAAAATAATTTTATAGATGGCATGGCTTAATAAAGAGGGGGAGGGGGGCTATATAGATTGCAGCACACAGCCACCCCCCCTCCCTCCTTAGTTGAGCACTATTAGATACCTTACCTTACTCTGTGCCCCTTTCTAAATACCTTCTTGAAGGCACCACTCTAGTTCTCCTTTAGTAAAGTTCTCAAAGTTCTATCTCCTCTCTACCTACCCCCTTCCTAAGAACAATTTTAACATGAGGAATTTATAAAGGTCTTCATAATGCTAAGTAGGTGATGTACATTAACACAAAACAATGATAAATCAGAACATAAAGAGGCCTTGTCTCTATACATTGACCAATATACATACATTCCTAGGCTACACAGACCTACTAACTTTACCTGATGTAGCCCTGCTGATGCCATTAAATCCATTTTTTTGCACCACTTGATGACAACTAAACATATTGATATCAGTGAGAAACTGTTTGCTACTGAAGAGTTTGGCCCAGGTATTCCATCCACTACTACGGATTTCCCATATTACTTACAGGTGTCACGCGCGTAAAACATTCCCCATAGACTTGTGTGTTAAAATGGCACTTTTGACAAATTCATAAAAAATAAATGTGAAATTAGAGGGTGGAATGTTTACTACCAATGGATAGGATATATATCTGACATTCCAAATCTGACCAGGAAAGGGTACCGTAGCCAGCTCATTTTAAAAAATAAATCGCCATTTATGAAGATAACTATGAATCGATCGAATTCCAAAC